>NC_137822.1:22899246-22906746 GCF_963921795.1 Nannobrachium achirus
AATCCAAAGCGCTTTTACATAGATTGTGCATTACATTCACCCATTCACACACACATTCATACACCGGTGGCGGAGGAAGCCATGCAAGGCACCAACCTACTCACCGGAGGCAATTAGGGGTTCAGAGTCTTGCCCAAGGACCCTTCGACATTAACTCAGGGGGAGCCCGGATTCGAACTGGGAACCCTTCGGGATTTATACCCTTCGTGCTCTAATACCAGTTTCTCTACCCCTGAGCTATGCCGAAGTGAATATTGGAATATCGTTGAACCTTTTTAAGACCACACGTCTCGGTCTGTTGCCAAGCATTGATTCATTTGGGGGTCCTTAATATGATACGAAAATGTTCAACTCAAGTAAGTTCTTCGGTATTTACAAATGTCAATACGTGTACTTGTACCCCACTACATCTCAGAGGAAAGTATACACTACAATTATTTGAAAACTTTAGTTTCTTAGAATAGCAGATCTACAAGTTCACAATGTGACACATTGTGAGCTTGTAGATCTGCTATTTTCAAAAGTAAACTTTTAACACAATTTGAACCTGTGAAATGGGACATTCTGCACAATGTGTACTTTTAATTTAGGTACTTTAAGTGTATTTTCATGCAGATACTTTTGTACTTTCACTCAAGTACATTTTGAATACGGTACTTCTAGCCTACTTGTACTGTAACAGAGTTACATCTACATTGCAGTATTGATAATTTTACTTAGTTTAACATGCAGGAGCGTCACAAGGGGTAGGAAAGTGGGACTGAGTTACTAGGGCCCAAGGTGGTGGAGGGGCCTTAATTATTTTATACTTAGCTATTGAGAAATAGCAGATATACAAGCTCACATCATGAAAAGTCGTGAAAATGTGTGCAAATCTTTGAATATATGTATTTTTTAAGCGAACATTTGTCACTCAACTTTTGCCTCTGGGTGGGTCCCTGGAACTCAATAGTTTGAGATGGGGTTCCGTGGCCAAATACATACCATTTTGGGGGTCCTTCAAGGGTTTGAGCTCCACTGACATAGAAACTTAGGTTTTTCAAAAAAAACTCAGAAGGATTTGAAATATTCAAAGATTTTCATGATTTTTTAAAAATAGCAGATCTACAAGCTCGCAGCGCGGCACTCGGTGCCACGCTGTGAGCTTGTATATCTGCTATTTTTTCAATAGTTAAAGCACAGGGGCCCCACAGTGAATCCTTGTACCCAGGGCCCAGAATTTGGTGCGACACCCCTGTTAACATGTGAGTACTTCTTCCATCACTCTTAGTCAGCATGCTTAGTCAGCATGGGAGGCTGTCACCGGTTCACAGGACCACTTTCAGAGCGAGTTGACAAACCATTATAAACATTCACAGAATTTACAGGACGTCGTGTTCCACATGTTTACAGAGGGCTTGTCAATTTGGGATGCTCATGTCGTTATCCGGACGGCCCGGCCTCAAGTTATATTCTTTTACACTCTAAGAGTCGAACTAATGTTGCACATTTTATGCAACGGTAGGCAACAGTTAAGTGAATGAAATGGCTGAAAGGAGTTGCGATGATAAGACGAAGAAAGGGACAGATGTTTCAAAGCAACACACACACACACACACACACACACACACACACACACGCACACGCACACACATGCACACACACACACACACACAAACACACACACACACACACACACACACACACACACACACACACACACACACAGCTTCCCTTGCGAGAGAGAGAGATGATTGAACTTCCAACATTTATGTCATGGGAAACAATTACTTTGTAATTCCCCCAGTTGTAATAAAAGGCACACATATAATAAATGTATTTCTGGCTGCCGTGGTCCTTGGATTGCGTAATAACAACTTTATTGATTGTGAGGAGTGAGCAACAACGCCGTCATCACGTACGGCTGTGGAGACACGTGAGGTAAACCAGGAGAACACACATTAAAACAGAGGTGGACAGACAGACAGACAGACAGACAGACAGAGGAGTTCTTGACGTTAAGCTGCACGTTGACCTGAAGGGCCCCTGAGATGGAGTGATTCAAAAAGACAAAGAGGATGGAAGACTTGCGTTTGCACTCCGTCGTACGACGGTGCCACACGACAAAGCATAACCACTTAAACCCCCATGTATGGGTAACCGGAGTCCCTCAGGGCTCGGTACTAGTGTATTTTCCGCTGTCTGTTATTGTGGGTCAGGTTTTTGCCGAAAATAGCCGATCGACAAGCTCACAGGCTTGAGGGGCATCCTTCCCCACAATAAGGAGGCCGGGGGTTCAAGTGGTTTTAAATCAGGCTTCAGTTTTGTCACTCTACTGTGAGATTGTTGAAACCATAGACATAATATACAATACATGGAACATAGCATTGGCCACTGGGATTGTACGTCAATGTCGCCGCCATATTGGTAGGGCCACCTTGCCATAGTACTAGGCCTATAAGTCCACCCACTGCAAGAAATAATGCCTGAGTCGTATATAAATACCTGAGACTAAAACCTCGGTTTCATAACCATTACTGTTACTAAAGTAAGATATTTTGGTATGAAAAATCACATTTAATTTAGCGAAGTACCCTGTATTGTAGCGTATAACTACACTACATTTGTAACAAACCAAGCCCGCTTGAAAATCGTTTGGAATTCAGCAAGTTCTGATGATTACTATTGTGGAGAGATCTCCTGCTTCAATAGACATACATGGGCATACAGTCATGCACTAGGAGGCACGGCTTTGCTCCGACCAGTATGGCGTCCGCGTCCACGCATCGCTCCAGTGAACAGCAGTGGCCAATGCTGTAGGCCTATCTACTGTACATGTACATACATACTGTATGTCTATGGTTGAAACCACTTGCTGGCTGTAGAGTCCTAATTGCAACCACATGCACAGCAAATTAGGCTTTATACTTTAGACTCAAACTCTTACAGGTGCAATTGTATTGCACCAACAAAATATGAACTTGAAATGCCTTTGAAAAGAGTTGGCTTGAATCAGAGGGAACCGTTGCCAATTTTCAACCTGAACCCCGTTCTTCTGATGTGACATCAATAATATAGTGTGGCCAAAAAGAAAAAAAAGAAAAGAAAAAAAGTTTGTCTTTGGTGTATTCTCAGTGAAATATGAACCAATTTCACGTCATTGAGCATCAACGACATGTCATGTAAGCACACATTTAGGGCTCTTCACACAAGGACAGATTGATGCGGACCACGATTCGTCTCCAATGAGAGGCGAGCGCGGGCAATCTGACAGGCGTAGCGACTAGTGGGCGAACTCCTGTGAAACTGTCGAGTTTGTGCTTGTCTCACGCATGTGTCCGCCCGCTGCCAGAATTTAATGTCTTGAACTTTCTTTCTATGCAACCAGTGTTAATTTCCTCGGCCAAAAATATAACGAAAACGAAATATATAAACTATATAAAAACTATGCTATAATGACTAAAACTAGACTAAATATATTGACAATTTTGTCAACAAATAAAAACTAGACTAGAATGTTCAGGAGACTAGTGGAGAAGCTATCTAAAAGACAAGTCATTTTCTGGTTGTGCTCAGGTGTTGCACTTCTACAGGCTCACAACGCTTGTAGATCGGCTATTTTCAGCATATATAGCCAAGCGTAAAATGAGCCACATTTTGTCGACAAAATCAACTGTAGATTTTTTAGACTAAAATCAACTAAAACTTTTCAGATGACTAGAATATGACTAAAAACTAAATGAAATGTTATTCAAAAGACTATGACTAAACTAAATCGAAATTTGCTGTGGAAATTAACACTGTATGCAACATGTAGAATATACTGTACATAAGACAAACTCTTACTCATCTCTCCTCACACAGACAATGGGGTTTAGGTTGAACATGGGCCAGGGTTTCCATTAACTGTTCTCCATAATGACCAAATGACAATTCCGGGAAAATATCACAGCTAATTATCATGATAACATCATGGTTTAATATCATGAAAATGCCTTGGTTTGACGCAGTGGTGGAAAGTAACTAAGTGCATTTACTCAAGTACATTTTTAGGGAGTCTTACTGGTATTTATACTCCTCTACATATCAGAGGCAAATATTGCAAACACACTGTAAATGTAGTTAATTTGCAGATTTAAATAATTATTGCAAAAACATAAATGAACAAATTAAGCTCTATTCTATACTTGATCTATTCCAAAACAGCTGTTCTCCAAGCTTGCAGATTTGCTATTTTCAAAAGATTTGGACAAATTTGGATACATACATCTGAGTACTTTTACATTGGAACATTTTAATGCTCACAATTCCGTCATTTTACTCAAGTAAACTATTGAATACCGGAATCTTTACTTCCCAAAGGTCTGAGTACTTCTTCCACCACTGGTATGACCAAGGACCCTTTTAAGGCCTAGTTCAAATTGCACTGTTGAACATCGAGTCAAATGAATTGTGTAAGCACTTATAGATAGCACACAGTCGTCAGCGGAGAAACGTATTCAACTAAAGTTCAGCTAGAGTTGTGAAGCAGCCAGGCATTCCTCTGTGGAATGACTTCTCCTGTCCTACAACCACACACATCCCAAGCACCAACAGTCTGGAAGAGAAGAGACAGACGGGCTATAAAGCATTGCACTTTGTTTAAGGCAAAACAAAAAGTTTGCAGTTGGGAAGCGATGTAAACTTAAGGCAGCATGGATTGAATGTCTTGCATGTTTTACAAAAAAAACAAAGTATTAAAAACGACGTCATCAAACGCGATGCGTATTCACTCATGTGGAGCACATACAAGTAGTAGTGCTTATTTTTTTGTCAATTCACAACAACAGCAAACAAAAAGATTCAATGCACTCTCTCCCAGCCCATAAATAATAAAAACACAAGTCGTACCTAAACGCAAAACTTTGTGCATGTACATGTATGAACCATGTACAAGTACAGTGTACATAGACATGGTCAATATATAAATATTTCAAATTGTACTTCAATGCAGCCACACTCCCTAATCGCAGGATCTCTTGACCCCCCCCCCCCCCCCCCCCCCCCAAATAAAATAAAATAAAATAAAATACATAAAAACATAAATCATAGTCTCTTTTCTTCATTTTTGCAATACTTCCATTTAGCACAGTGAGGCCCGACCCAATTTGAAGGTAGAATGGTTGCAGTTTGTTTACTCCAGTTATTTTCCAGTTCCACTTGTCCTTGATTCACCTCTCTCTTTTAAGCCAGAGTTATACTTAAGTCACGTGCCGGTGTCGCCGAATCGAAAATAGCCGATCTGCAAGCTCACAGTGCGTCGCAATATCTTCGGTACGTGACGTCGCACAAGACGTAAAGTACATCAAGCCCTTTACTCTCTCCATCACTTTTCCATAACGCAGAAGAGAGCAGCGAGAGAACTTCAGAGGCAAAACATGAAAAGGAAGGAAGATTTTAAAAACAAAAGGAAGCAGGTAAAGGAAAAGAGTAACAAGGTGAAAAAAGAAGGAACGACAGAAAATATATATAAAAAAAAGACAATACGCGAGGCTGATACTGTCGAGGTATCCAAAGGCCAGTCTGGTCAGTTTGAATCGGTCACACACAACAATAACACGTATCGGTTAGTTAAGTTTCAGTATTTGGGCGGGATGACGACCACGGCGTCGCCCACCTTTGGCCGCCACATCAGCACCTGGGCGTCGTTGGCGTTGGGCTTGACCATGGCGTTGGGGGGGATGGGCTCGTTCTTGCCCAGGATGCGTGGCTGCTCCTGGGCCACGGGCTCGCGCAGCGCGGCCCGGTGGCCCAGCTGCCGTGTGGGGTCCACCTGGATGTGCAGCTGCATCCTCCACCTCACCGTCTGCAGCACCAGGGTCTCCTGCGAGGCCTGGTTGATGGCCACCAGCCAGGTGGTGAAGCTCTGGTCGCGGCGGATGCTGCTCAGCTGCGGCACGTTGCTGTCGCTGACCGGCACGCCCCACGTCACGCTGGGGTAGAAGTTGTCGTTCATGCTCACGGTGAAGCGGCTGTCCTTCTTGGTGGGCCCCACCACCGTGCACGTCTCCGTGGTGTTGCCGTACCACGGGTAGTTGACGCCGTCCGAGTCGCTGATGGCCAGGATCTTGCCGTCGCGCAGGTCCGGGAGCTCCCAGCTCGACCTGCGTAGGAAGACAAGGGGAATCAAAAGGTGATGCTTTCCTTCAAAAATATTTAAGGTAAGGTTCTGCAACTTTTTAAATTGATTTTCACCCTCAGTTTGATCCAATCTCTGGAACCCCTGTCTACACTGTAAAATTCTCTGGATTAAGAGTTTCAGACAATCTTTGGGTTAACCCTTGTGTAGTCTTAAAGGAGTAATTCACCCCCAAAATTACTTTTTTTCTATTGATTACTCACCCCATGGAGACTTGAGTTCAATAAAAAAAAATTGTTTTTGTCGCATTCCTAAGACAAAAATGTAATAACAATAAATTGACCCCCAATGATTCCAGATGGAGACCCAAATGCATTTGGGCCCCCATCCGGAATCAATGGGGCTAAAATTAGTATAATCATTTTTTTTTATCTTAAGGATGAGACACATACAAAAAAATATCATTGAACTCAAGTCTCCATGGCGTGAGTAATCAATAGAAGAAAGAAAGTAATTTTGGGGGTGAACTACTCCTTTAACACTTTATTTATTTATTTCTCTCTTTTTTTTTTCTTTTTTGCATGAAGAAAGACCATGTCAGTCATCACAGACTTGAAGAATATGTGCTTTTGTTTTGTTTTGTTTTGTGTAGTGTGTTGAGAAAAACTTGCGCACAACTAGAATAAATACCTAAAGGGGTGTGTAGGCAAAAAAGTCCACATCAATGATAAAACTAGACCAGGTCACCTGGTTCTGCCAGACCCGCAATGAAAATCAGAATGCAAGGAAGGGGGGGGGGGGGGGGTGGATCAATCTTAGTCTGGCCTCTCTCCTTTGACCTGTCCGGCAAGCGTGACGCTGGCAGGAGTGCAAGACTCCAGCTGGTATAGCTCGTTTCACTAGTATGGCACTGAACTAACACATGAACACACAGGATTGTATAGGCTGAGCAGCTGGAAATGTTTCTGAGCTTGTAGAATTTATAGTGTCAGCAGCTCGTCAGCCAACTCAACTCAGCTGGTCCTGTACAGGTGACGGCACTCAAGGCAATCAGCCGAGCAAGGGAAGGGAGGCAAACACAGGCACACTGAGGAAAAGAGGGACCGACCGACCGACAGACCGACAGACCGACAAAGCCTTTTGTAGGCCGACCCCCTGGGTCTGGCAATAATACGCCCGCACACTGCCTAACTGGAGCACATTTATTGAAGGAGAAGCAACGTTTCGGTCACTAATGACCCTCTCCAGGCTTTGTGTAGTCTAAAGCCTGTATTTATTCAGTGGACACCACTCATTTTTATTACAACAACCCTGAGGTTCATTGATCAATATTATTGTAGCTTAAGCTACTGCAGAATATCAAAAATGAAACTAGATTTTCATTATGAGCATAAAAATGAAAC
>NC_137822.1:22911746-23081746 GCF_963921795.1 Nannobrachium achirus
GTCTATTGTTTTCATCAGACTTCCAATAAATTGTAATCATTCTGGTCACGGTGACCGGCAGTTTAAAATCCCAGTGCAACCTCTGGTCTGGAGTCGGGTTCGCACAACGGCACAACATTCAGAGGTCTCCTTCTGACCTAATTATCCACCAATCTCTGTGATTCTATTTTTCCTATAATCTGCAGAAGTGAGAGTGTCAATTCCTTGTGTCAACCGTGTTTAAACAAGATTATAGTCTATTCAATGAAGACAATCATTTGCTGTGCGAGGTCATGCCAATGCCATTCGCTCCATTAATTCATTGTGCTTTCTGTAATTTAAAGTTCTCTATGACCAGCACTGTGTGAGTGATAATTCTCTGTATCAATATCATTTTATTCCAAAGCAACATCACTCTTTTATGCGCAGAGAGGGAGAGGGTTCAAGATTACACTGGGGATAATGGGTTGAGCCATCTTCCCTCACGGTGATTGGTTATATTATTGTAACGCCCAAACCGCACCTATGCATAATGTAACGGATAGCACAGGTGTTTTTTAGGGATAAAGCAGGTGTCTAAAGTAGAAACTTTGGCACAGGAACGCCCCTTCCTAAATGCTAGACGCCCAAATCGTGGATTTAGCTGACTTGTGGGAACAGAGGGCCCATAGACTGGAAGGGTTTTTGCAAATGGAAAATATCCTTTTGTCATACAATTTCTCGGGCAAGCAATGTTATCATACAAAATTAAATGTCTGGAAACTGAACAATTAAGACGACTAGGCCAAATATACATTTCTTTATGTCGAAGCTCCAAAAACACCTGTTGTTTTGTTTTAGTTTTGTTCTATATACATAGGATTCAATACCATAAGACAGTTGTAGCTGGAAAATAACCAGTTGTATCAAGATAGAAATATGGTTGCGCTCTCTCTCTCTCTCTCTCTCTCTCTCGCTCTCTCTCTGAAGTTCCTATCTCACTCATAAATAGACACACAGCTACTGGGGTGGGGGTGTTGGGAGGCAACAGTGTGTGTAATCTTTGATGTGCAGCCCTGAAACATCTTCAGTTGCAATGGATGTTGATAAGGAGCATTTTGGACATGCATCAAGTTGTGGTCGCCCAATACAGGATGTGGGTTGAATGGCATTGTTTAACATGACGCGCACACACACACACACACACACACACACACACACACACACACACACACACACACACACACACACACACACACACACACACACACACACACACACACACACACACACACACACACACACACACACACACACACACACACACACACACCACACACAGCAGGTTTGAAAGGAGGAGAGGAGGAGAGAGGAGAGGAGGTTGGGTGAAGAGTCACTACTTGTTTTATTGTTTTATTTATTATTATGTATTTTCCCATCCAGTGGACACCCACAATAGATCACCAAATGAAATGATCTAAGTAAATAAAATAAAACTATATACATAAAATACATAAAATATGTACTCATCTGAGGAGTATGTTTACATCTTTGTCAAAGGCATTCTCCTCATTCCCCAAAATCATTCCAAATATTACTGCCACTGCTACAGAACTCAACACAACTACATCTGTGGAAACAGCTGAGCTGACAACCCAGGTTGGGAACCATTGCTTTGAAGAACTCAACAGTGATTATTATTTTTGAGCGGTGGTGACGCCGCTCCTTAGAATGGCCGTGTGTGTGTGTCTGTAGCCTGAGGTGTATGCAGGAGTGTGTATCCGTGTATGTGTCTGTAGCCTGATGTTGAGTTGCCTGAGCATCAATTGCAACAAACAAACACGCACGCACGCACGCACGCACGCACGCACGCACGCACAGCCATGTGTGTATCAGTGTATGTATGTATGTATGTCTGTGGGTCTGTAGCCTGGAGTAACACTGGTTGACCAAAGAGGGTGCTGTTGCGTCTAGCCTGAAAATCAACTGCAACACACACACACACACACACATACACACACACACACACACACACACACACACACACACACACACACACACACACACACACACACCCTCCACACACACACACACACACACACACACACACACACACACACACACACACACACACACACACACCCTCCACACACACACACACACACACACACACACACACACACGCACACACACACACGCGCGCGCGCTGGATGCATGCGGGATGGATGGATATATGTATATATATATATATATATGTTTTGCTGTTGCGCAGCCTCCACGACCACCGCTCAGTTCACACGGGTGTGATTTTTTATAACACAGCTTGGTTGAATGCCTGACTCTGATTGTTCAATCACTGAATTGAGCTGTGTCTTATGTCTGGATGACGACCGCTCCGCTCAATAACAGACCTCTGTCTCATCAAAGACTCAGATCTACAAGCTCACAACGCATTATGAGCTTGTAGATCAGCTATTTTCACAATAGAGGGTATGCACGTCCACTGGGACCCGTCCCCCTAATCTACTGAGTGGCAAAACATTGAGCAGCATGGAGCATTGGAGTTTGGAAGTGCTAGTTGCAAATCACTCAACGGCCCTGCATACCACCTGTTTCTAAATTGCACATAATGCTGGAGGCAGCTGGATGTTGTGTTGTTGAAAACGAGTGCTTCTAAACTCTGACACTTGGAAAAATAAAAACCTGTGCAGAATGTCTTGACAGAAAGTAGCTCATAACATGCCTATGGTGGATTTTTATGTAACAAAGACTTTGCAGATAGAAAGAGGATAATTCAAGCTTTCAGTTCAGCCGCAATGTTGGTGAGTTTAACTTTGTTTAATACACTCAGATAAGACTTTTCTGTTTGGATGTATGGGCTGTCAATGGCAGAAATTAGTTTTTTGCCACTCAGTATGCTTTACCACATAACTTCCAGCAACAGTGATGTCACGCGCATACCCTCTATTCCTTTAATTTTACCCCCCTTTTTCCATCACAATTTCAGTCGTAACGCCAATTGATTCCTCCCCACACACATTTCTGTGTTACCACAGCTGTTGGATCCTACTGACTCACCTACCAATCATTATGTCCCCCCCCCCCCCTCCTCCCACCGGGAGGTCATAGAGCCTTCGTCCTACTCCTCCCGCACAACACTCCTTGCTGACAGGTGCCGCCCCTGTCAGACACACACACACACACACACACACACACACACACACACACACACACACACACACACACACACACACACACACACACACATCCATTACTTGCAATGATCCCCCGCCCAGCTTCCCTCCCCTGAACACGGGAAGACGCTTGACAAAATCAGACTCACCATGGTGGATTCGAACCCACAACCTCTGCGGCAGTGGGCAGGCACATTACCACTGCACCAATCTATTTTAGATTTCTTTTGATAAGTTGGGGACATTTTTCACCTAATGACATGTCATTATACCTACAAATAATGACATGTCCAAAATGTCATTAATAATGTAATCGATTATTGCGACTGTAGGTCGCAGTTTAGTATCAGAACCGACCTTCTGCGATTCTGTAACACCTCAATGCCTATGGCTGACCTGTCCATATATGGAGGCTGACATGCCCAGCTACAGTATATAGAGTGCCCCTCATGTCATCAAGCCCATATATGGAGGGTGACCTGCCCATATATTGAGATTCCTTACATCACAGTCATCACTGTGATGTCAGGGGAACCACACTAACAGAATCCCTGTCAGTCTAACCAGTGTGGCTGATTCTACAGAGTGGGATCTCCATATATGGGCATACTGTAAAGGGGATTCTGTTAGTGTGGTTCCCCTAACAGGACTTCATATGGGAATACCCATATATGGAGGCCACATCAGCCACATACGATCCCTTTTATGCCCATATAAGGAGATCCCTGTCTGTACAACCAACCACACTGGTTGTACAACCAGCCACACTGGTTGTACAGTCTATAGGTTAGAAAAACGACCTTGCCCTTTAGGGCGAGGTCACTTTTCGCCCTTAGGCGTCTTACTAGTAGGTCGATTATTTTGTTTTGTATAGTCCATTAATTTGATTGGTTTGATTAACTGTTGACACCCCGACCTACGAATCGTATGCCTGTCACCAGATGGCTACTGACTCTGAGGGTCACTCTCAACTTTGACTAAGGATAAGCTTCGATGTCCACCAGCCGAGTGAGGTCTCTTCTGGGCATGTCATAATAGACCAACGCTCGATAGAAATAGCCAAACATTCAACCTCACAACGTGTCGTGTTAGAGCTTGTAGATTGGCTATTTTTGGCCAAGAGAAACACCGAGCCCTGGGGAACCCCAGTCAAACAAAGAATATAGGGTTAGGGGTTATGCTCCAAAATGTATATCCTGTTCCTTGATTCTACAGTCAAAGCACAGCAATATAAAACAAAGCTACAACCTGTTAGCCTCGCACAGCTAAACAATCCACCCATGTTAAAACAACGTACACTATACTGCAGTTAGTTAGCTGCATTAGTATATAGTCAGGCCAAGCCAGGCTAACAACCTGTAGCTACAGTATGTCTACTAATGAAGGAGACAGTGTTCAACCTGTAGCTATGTCTACTAATGAAGGAGACAGTGTTCTAGCTACTCCTGCTTGGCCTTCAGTGACTGTTTGGATTACTTCAAGGATTACCTCAAACTAAAAGAAAGACATAATAAAAAAAAAAGGAGGGGTGGGTGGGGGGCACTGGAGTACCAACAATTCAAAATAATTTCCAAGCCCAAGACAAGACCAAGAGAAGTCACACTAATTGTGACAGCACGACACAATGGTTGCTTTATTTATGTTTTGTCAGTTTTCTCCTTTTGTTTTTCTCTCTTCTACTATTCCACTGAATGTAATGGTTTTAGTAGAAGGCATTTCATACTGTATGTGTGTGCCTGAATGTATTTTGTCCATGACTTGAACATATGCAATCAATGACGCATATGCATAACCCTGGCATCCTTGCCTGGTTCCAGACCATAGACCCCGCCCACTCTCAGATAAATCAGGCTACTGGCATCCCTCTTTTGGGCACATTTTCATAATGTCAACAACATAGGATAATGCAAGCGGAATTATATTACTGGTGGAAAAGGTACTCACGTTTGTTACTTACTGTAAGTAAAAGTATCAAAACGGCAATGCAGAAACACTGTTACAAGTAAAAGTATTGAACTGAGTAAAAGTACCAAAATAGCAGATCTACAAGCTCACAATGCGTCACATCGCAATGCATTGTAAGCTTGTAGATCGGCTTTTTTCAAATGGCCGGAGCCTATAGGGCTGAAGGAATCCATGTTTTAATAATAATCAAAATCTACAAATTAAGTAGCAACTAGTAACTAAGGTTTTCAAATACATGCAGTGGAGTAAAAGTGTAACATTTACATCTGAGATGTAGTGGAGTAGAAGAAAAAGTAATGACATTTTTAAATACTCCATTAAAGCAAAAATACCTCAAAATGAAATGCATTCAGCTGTGTGTTCTAATGTGAATTTCTCAACATGGGATCCGGGGACCAACATGTGTCCATATGAATCCTTATGGGTCTGTAACTCTGAGAGTGTACACAAATATAACCAAATGCACCAGTAAGGTCCATACAACAGAGTTAAATAACTGCAGATGATTTTACAGTGTACAATGGGGGTCCCATAAAAGAAAATGTCTGTGGCCTAATGAAATTGGAGATCCTTTTGATGAGAAATGTTGAGAATTGCTTGTTCTTCCAATCATCAGCATTCTGGGACATAGACCTTCCGTACAGTATCTGTTGTTTTATGTACTCTTGCATATGTATGGTCACATTGGTCAGATATTGACCAGTGTCTGTGAGGAAATGATGTAAGACTCAGGGGTGTAACTTTGATGATGGATGGGGCCACTATTTCCACACTCACTCCAGGGGGCCACATTGCATTCTGTTGAAACATCTTATCTCTGTATTTAACTTGTTTCGTAACGAATGCCCTACGTCGTCATATGTCACAAGAAAGTAGCAAAATGGCCAATCTGGTCAAAACACATCGCACTGACGTGTTTTGAGCTTGTAGATTTGTATTGGAATCCTGAATTAGTTTTTGCTATTTTTTAATTGGAATCATGAAAAGCTTTTTTCCCAAGTGCATTTAGTTATACACTAACTTTATGAATTTAAACACAAATACAGTGGACACAAAAAAGACAATACATGTGTAATACTAGTCATAAAGCTATAATAGATAACTGTAATTTAAGCAGGTCATACTTTGCATGTTTGAAATTGTAACAGCTGAAATAAATAATATATCAGTATTCGTATGTGGCCCCCAGACCGTCAGTTGCCCAGGTATGAAGCTAATGAGAGGTGGTGACAATCTACTCTATATTATGTGATGCTAAACAATGACTGAATTATGGTATAGTCAACTGTTTCAGTTTGAGTGTCTCCAACACTAATTAAACCGGTGGTTCTCAAAGTGGGGGTCCTTGAGGGGGGTACAGGGGGTGCCCGGCAAAATTAATGATCAAAATCACTTGGCAATGTGGCATTAATAGGTCAGCCCATTTTATACTTGAAATATTCAGAAATAGCAAATCTACAAGCTCACAATGTGATGAGTTGTGAGCTTGTATATCTGCGATTTAAGATTTTTGTGTATAGCTTTTTGACTGTACTACCATACAGTTAACAAATGTGTTGTTATCAATCAATCAATCAATCAATTGAATTCGACGGATAGACTTCCATCGTCCCATAAAATCATAATAAGATGATAATAAATATGATCATACTCACATCCCCTTGTCTCCATACTTATTGTAGAACTCCATGTGGTTGCATGCTTGAATCCAACCGATGGTCCACGTCTCCTTCCCGGCGACGGGTGGCACCAGTACCCGGGCGAAGGCTCGGAAGTGCGGCGTGCGGTAGCGCAGCACCACACTGGAGGACTCATCGATGCTGGTGGGGTTGGAGTCAATGGAGGAGTTCACCTCGAGCACGACGATACTCTCTCGGAAACTCTTGGGCTTACACCTGATACTCTGGATACAGCCCATTGCATTAAAGAGCAACACAATCCACAACAACGTCCAGAGTTCTGGAGGAGGAGGAGAGAGACGCATGTATGATGGAAAACACAGCGGCTAAAAGTCACCAGATTTGCAAGTTCCACATGGTGGTTGTCCACAGAAATCAAAAGGGTTTATGGTTCATTTCACATAGCAGACGTGTGTTTCACTCAAAGCCATGCATTCTGACTGCAAGCCGTCTCTTTATAATCCGATACATCGGAAGAAAAGAGCTCAGATACAAAAGAGAAAGGGGTCTTCGTCATCACATTTAACAGTCAGCATGCTTTCCGGGCTGTAAAAATGCCACTTCATAGGGGAAAAAGGCGCAGGTGCAACTTTTCTTTTCCGCGTACTGAGACAGAGAGAGAGAGACATAGACAGAGACACAGAGAGAGAGAGAGAGAGAGAGAGAGATGTGCAATCGCCTCCACGGCTGTGTGAGGTCCCTCGACCTTCTCCTCCTGACAACGTGCATATCTTGGGAAGGTTCAGCACTTTGTGATTAATTAAAGAGCCATGCTAATTGAGTTAACTATTTTCAGAAACTAGGCCTATCAGGCCTATCTGGACATCGTATTTGCGGCTTAAAAAAAAGGACCCCAATTTTTTAAACAAGCCTAAAAGCGTTCTTGTGGTGTTGTTTATCCTTATAGTTGACCTTAGCCTACCCTTTCCTTTGCAAACCTTTAATAAAGTATTCAATCAATCAATCAATCCCTTTTTTGTGCATCTCATTTTCATCTCATCTGACAGTGTCAGTGAATGTTATGTTCATGCTCTAGGCCTATTATAGGACAATTGATGCATCTGTCTCCAGTGATTGATGGCTATACCTGACCCTAAAATAACCTATTCTCCAGTGTGGACAACATGGGAACCCTAAAATCCCCAATGTTAGGACAATAAGTTACTATGTCACTAAAAGTGCCATTTCAACTCTATGGAGAAATGCAAATTCAAACCATATCATTGTAATTTATTTTGTAATTGTTGAGTAGCCTACTAATAGGCCATGAACAAGTTGGCTCAATGGCTGGTATTCGTTTCTTAACTCGATTCATTACAAAATGTGCGGATTAAAGGGGTCATGAATTCCAGCATTAGCTACTAAATGTGGTCTATGTTTAGCCATAATCACGACATGCAAAGAAGTCCAAGCTATTGAAAAAAAAAAGAGGAAAAACGAAAAGCAATTCACGGGGAATTCACCAATTTCATGTGGCTAGGAGGAGAAATCCTGGAGAAATTCGCGTCCCATCTGAGTGAGTGAGTGAACGGTCCCCGGCTCCAGTCCGGACCCTGTTCCCCCGGACGGCGCTCCGCTCCTAGCTGCGTGCCTGCGTGGTGGGGGTCAGACAGAGACGGCTCATTATTCCCTTATCTCCTCCTGTCCCGTCCGTCTGCCTCCTCCTCTGTCGCCGTATAATGAACTCCGAGGTCCCGCAGAGGTAGCATGTCAAACGGCATGGATGGATTGGATGATCGGCCAGGGTACTTGTAATAAAAACGAACGCTGACAAGACAGTCAAGTTGATCCAAAGGCAACCGGATCAACTTTAGTCCCTCCGACGGGGTCCATGCCTTTTTTTATTCTAATGATCCTAGCAGGCTTAAATGAATGCAAAGCTCCCCTCTCCCGTCTGCTGCCGCTGCTGCTGCTGCCGGTTGTAACATGCGAGTTTGTCACATCATTCGCCAAACACCTCGACTGATCACTTTGTGTGAAACAATTCAGCCCGAATTCCTGCACAGACAGACTGTCATTCTGTGTGCTCTTGTCGTCCCATCGCGGCCGCCTCGGCAGGTTCACCCTCCCTCCCTCCCTCCCGCTGCATCGGTCTATCAGCCGATCGAGGCAGCAAGCTCTCGTTTTATTATAAGCACCCTTGAGACGACACTTCCGCTGTGCGCGCGTGGGCTGCTGGGGTTTGTAGGCGGCGGGGTTTGTTTCTAGCAAAAGAACGTGATATTCGTTCTGATTGCTGTTCATAAAAACTATATGATGTGCATGGATTAACTCTAGGAACGTTTGCCTTGTTTCTGTTGTTCGCATTTTCACATGTGTATTATTTTGACAGACTTTCATGCATTGTGCTGTTGTTTTCCTCTTTTTGTTTGTTGTTGTTGACTGGTGATGGCGTCATTGGCGTGGTGTAGGCTCCTATCTGATGTTTGGTGCTTGTATTTTTGGTAACCGTAAATCAATTCACATGATCCATCCGTTGCATTATAACTAACTATGCCCATTATTGCCCAACGAGTTTGTGTTCAGGTGCAGCGCACCGTTACTCCAGTGTCGCTGTCCGTTTAAGCACCTTGGACAACTCCCGGTCCGTGCGTAAGAGCGCACGCCGCCCAGGCAGTTGAATTGGGATTGTGCGTAAACTACGTCATCTACGGGGGGGGGAAAAACAGATGCGGCACAGAATCGTCGGCTCGTTCATCCTCAGTGGACATAATAACCTGGATATACACTGGAGTCTTTAAGGCTACTTCTTCAAGTTCCTGATTTTAGGAATGTCAGTCAGTACATGGAATTCCTCACGACGTGTTTCCTTTGCATTTAAGTGGGATGCTGCAGGCAATGAGCGCACGAGAGAGATTTGAGCGATGACTTTGGCATCGCATCCTTCAGGTAGGATACAGATGATCCCGATATCATCCAGGCGAATATTGTTGTCTTCGCCTTAATATTGCGTAGGCCTATATAGGCCACGCGTTTCTTTGGTTATATGGGTAGGGAGTAGGCTATCTAAAGCCGAGCTATTTGCAGCATAGCCTCATGCAGCACTACTACAGCACCTGTTATTTGGACAGCAGTGTGTGTGCAATGTTAATGGTGTCACAAAGATGCTGATAATGTCATTTTATGTCCCACTGTGTTAGATCGCGTTTTACTGGATTGGCCGAAACAGATGCCACTCAAGCCCCTCTCCATGCCTGCATGGGGGTCGTGGTGGTATAACCAGCCGGGCCAGCGCACATTCCAGTCCGTCTAAATATATCTATCAGGGCCACAGGACAGGAGGGGGAGGACGGGGCGAGACTGAACCATATCTTTGGACATTTCACCGTCGCGTGTCTTTAGCCTGTACCTTATCTCCTCAATAAAAAAAAAAGAGTTGGCTTTTGTGGGCCTGCCTATAACTCCAGAATGCCCTCGACCAACAGTTCGAGATCCAGGGCACGGGAGTCACGGGACCGAAACAACGTCCTCAGCAGACCCGAGTTTATGTCCCTGAACCAACCCCTGCGAGGAGGCGGCGTCGGCGGCGACAGCAGCCGAGGCGGCGGCGCGACGAGAGGGCGACGTGGCCAAAGCAAACCCCAAGCAAGCCAGCCGAGCGAGGAACCTACCGACAATGGCAGCAAGGACAGGAAAGAGCCGGGCAAGATGCCGGAGGAAGACTGCATGCAGCTGAACCCTTCGTTCAAGGGGATCGTCATGGGCTCGCTCCTGGCCATCGACATCAGCCTGTCCAAGCGCATGGGGGTGTGCGCCTACACGTCGTCGTCCTGGGGCGGCTGCCGTTCCATGTTCACCCTGCTCGCGGTTACGGGGCACGGCATCACGTGGATGATTGGCACTATCGTGTGTCTCACAAGGAGTAATTCCCTGGCAGGACAAGAGGTGCTGGTGAACCTGCTGCTGGGTAAATATCTGCACCTCCTCTCTGCATCTTTCTGTAACCTTTTAAAAAATATATACTGCAGTAAACTTTTTTAACTACTATTTCAAGGATAGGACAAAGGACCCCCAGTTCAGACCCCTATAACTCTGAGAGTGCACATGTGGAACCATTTGGAGCATGTGTGTGCTCTCGATCAGAGTTGCAGGACCCTTTAGTTCCTTAGCTATCCATTATTTAGCAGGGGCCCCCCTGGAACCCTCAAAGACCCCTGGGCGGGGTGCCAGACCCCATTTGAGAACCACTGATGTAAATGTACAAACTTATCACTAATAGCTTTGTTCTTAAAGCAAAGTCTTGTTCAACATCCTAAGTAGGCCACTGCGTCTATTCACAGTGTGTTGACATAGATTAGTCATGGGACCTCTAAATATACTAATTTTTAGGTATAAAGTAACAGGCTGTTTATCTATACCTACATTTTAAAACTGCAGCCAGCGGTTTTTGTCAGTTTGTGTGTGACTCAGACACGACCAAATGCAGCACTCCAATTGGCTAGGAAGATCACGCGGCAAACGTGCCGACGTCCTCACGCACACGTCCTCACGTCACACCAGCGCCACACAAAAGTCAACACAGAGAGAGAGAGAGAGAGAGAGAGAGAGAGAGAGAGAGAGAGAGAGAGAGAGAGAGAGGCTTTACAGTCCGTGGGTCTAAACAGAAAGTGAAACTTTACAACGCGAGAGAGAGAGAGAGAGAGAGAGAGAGAGAGAGAGAGAGAGAGAGAGAGAGAGAGAGGCTTACGGTCCCCGTGGCTCTAAACCGAAAGTGAAACTTTACAACGGCATGGAGAAAGGCAGCACAGCAGTCCTCAATTATTCATTACTAGAGGTTCACGGCCCTTCGGGCCGCTCACATCTAGAGTCCACGCCCGCTTCTTTACTAAAAAACTGTTTTTTTCAACAAAAAAAAAGTGTTTTGAAAAAAAAAAAAAAGCTACAAAAAAAGAAAATATTAAAAAAAAAAAAAATTAAAAAAAAAGTAATAAAAAAATAATAATAAATTTTTAAAAAATTTGGGGGGGGGGGAACTATTGTGGCGGAACTATTTTTTTTAAACTTTTTTTTAGTAAAGAAGCGGGCGTGGACTCTAGATGTGAGCGGGCCGTAGGCCCGCGAACCTCTAGTGTTTAACATTTGGAAGAGGTGTGTGTGTGTGTGTGTGTGTGTGTGTGTGTGTGTGTGTGTGTGTGTGTGTGTGTGTGTGTGTGTGCGTACGTGCGTGCGTACGTGCGTGCGTGCGTGCGTCATGCGTGTGTGTGTGCACGTGTGTGTGTCTGTGCTAGTTCAATCTGCTAGCCATCATCAACGAAAAGGTCCTTTTCAGTTGAGCTCAGTTAGTCTGTTCTCGAGAGACTGTAGTGCTAGTTTACTTCAAAATCAGCCCAATTATATGGTCAATATCTTGAGTTCTTATCTTTTACAATAGTGAATTCAATAGTCTTCCATTCGATTGATACATTATCTTCAGTACAGACGGCAGGAGATATGTATAGCCTGGGAAACTACATTTCCTCAAGGCCACCACTAGTGGACCCACCTGACCAGTGACCACCACAGAATATGCATTTCTCAATAGAACAGAAAGTCAACCACTGCACTTGAATTAGTTAACTTAGATTGTATTGACATATTCTACCATAGCACTCGGGTGGCCAGTGTTGTATTGCTCTGGTCACGCGGGTAGTCACCGAGCCATATCTTTTCTGAGCACTGGTCACGCCTCTCCCACACACGGACATACATTGATGTCAAACAACAAGTTCACCCTCGACAACGCTTTCATGTCACAAAGAGTGTTTTAACAAAGAAACAAGCCTGTATGCAGGTCAGAAACAAGCCTGTATGCAGGTCAATAGACCTGTAAGCGACGTGCGAGTGACGTCATGAAAACGGCATGCCCACAAACATTGAATCAGCAAAGCAACACTGCGGGTGGCACAGTGGTAAAGTTGCTGCCCATCACCATGGAGGTTGTCGGTTCGAATCCGTTGTGATAAAGCTAGCAGACATTAAAGTTAAAGTTCTACTATTTGTCACATACCTATATGCGAAGTGTGTTCTCCGCATTTGACCCATCTCTTGGAACTGTGCACTGCAGCTGTGCCAAGTCCAGTCCAGTCCCAGGGGAGGGGAGCTGGGTAGGGTGATATTGTCAATGGTCATTGCATGTAATCCTATGTGCTGGGGCAGTGCCTGTCAGAGGGGAGTGTTGGGCGGGAGGAGTAGGACGAAGGCTCTACGTCCTCCTGGTGGGGGCTCCTCACTGGCAGGTGAGTCATTAGCTTAGGATATGACAGCAGTGAAGAAGACACAGAACTGTGTGTGGGGAGGAATCAATTGACAGAACAACTACATTGGGGGGAAAGAGGGGGGAAATAATTGGCTTCTCTAAATTATAGAAGGAAAATAATACATACTCTACCATACGGAACATTGCTGCACATGTTAAGAGTTCATAGATTTGCGTGTCACCATTATCATCTGCATTATACTTTCAGTAAATCAGGAACACATTTAAGCTACATTCTGTATATGTTTTATGTCCTATGCCGACGGAAAGAGCAACAGTAAGTGCAACTGTAACACCTACAGTTAAAAACCCAGGTCTACAGCATGGGAAAGCAAATATCTAGCGTTTGTACATGAGGGTTTCATGGCTTGAGAGCCAGACCGACAGAGATAGCTTGTGTTGTACACTTGCATTCGCATGAATAAAGAAGTCAATATTACTGCAAGTTCTGGTTGAAGAAAAAGTTTTGACTTCATATTTTGATGCGAAAGCCTGTGGCTCCGTTCACTAACACTGATGTAGGCTGGGTAGCAGTCTTCATTTTGTTGACTAAAACTATGATGAAAAATGTTGATCGAATGCCTTTTTTGACTGAAGAAAATAACTAAGAAAAAACTAAACTATGATGACTTAAACTATGACTAAATATACTGACAATTTCATCAACAAAATCTGTCAAAACAAATGCTATGAGTAGGGACTAGTGGAGAAGAGATCCAGTAGAACTAAGTTATTGTATGCCTGGTTGTGTGCAGGTGTGAAAATATCCCATTTGCAACTGAGCTTGTAGATCTACTATTTTCCGCACACAGCTGAGTATAAATCAGACATTTAAATGCCATCACGGCCGGCCAAAATACATTTTAGAAACTGGTACTGGTGCACTACAACTACAACTTCACATCAGTGAAATTCAAACACGAGTTTTTGTTTTTAGGAAGCAGAGTCTTGAGGCGATAATGAAATGTTGTTTGTAAACAAAAACAAAGTTGGCAGGTGTTATCGTCTCATTGTTCCCTTGAAGGGCACCAGCTGTCTTTTGAGTTGACAATGTGATGTGTCATCACTTTGGCTCCTATTCAGTCACTACTGCTGGGGAGGTGACAGCTGTGTCACCCACAAAAGTGACATTTTTAAAGTGGCTGTAAAAGCAGTAATAATTAATTATGTTTTCTCAGTTTGTCACACCACAGAATACTTGTCTTACAAACCCACACAGCCAAGTTCCAATGATTAAAAAAAAACTGTGAAGTAGGCCTATTATATATTGGTCATGAAAAACAAGCAGTATTTCCTCTGCTCTGAACATGTGGTGACACTGTGGTGACCAGGGGCGTCACAAGGGGGGGGGGGGGGGGGGAGTGGGACTGAGTTAGATGCCGCGCTGCAAGCTTGAAGATCAACTATTTTTTGAAAAGTTGTGAAAATGTGTGCAAATCTTTGAATATATGTATTTTTTAAGCGAACATTTGTAACTCAATTTTTGCTTCTTGATGTCCCTGGAACTAAATATTTTGAGATGGGGGTCTGTGGCCAAATAGATATCATATCATTTTGGGGTCCTTCACATGAAAAGAGTTTGAGCACCACTGACATATAAAAATGCTATTTTTCAATAGTTAAAGTACCCAGGGCCCAAAGTTTGGTGCAACACCCCTGCCTGCCGTTTCCCAGTGGTGGAAGAAGTACTCACATGTTTTACCTAAGTAAAAGTATCAATACTGCAATGTAGAAATACGCTGTCACACAAATGACACAAGTAAAAAATATACTTAAAGTACCAAAAGTAGAAGTACTCATTGCGCAGAAGGTCCCGTTTAACAAGTTTTCAAATGTATAAAATGTATGGAAAATCTTTTGAAAATGTTCAAATGGCCGGAATGTACTGTATATACTGTAGGGTTGAAGTGGTTAATGTATGTTTTCTACAAACTTTTCAAATAATTGTTTTGGAGTAAAAGTTCAATAGGCTATTGTAGTGGAGATGTAATGGCGAGATGTAGTGGAGAGTGTAGATACAACCTCAAAATTGTACTTTGTACTCAATTAAATGTAGCCTACTTACTTACTTTACACCAGTGGTTCTCAACCTTTTCTGTCCGCGAGCCCCAAAATAATCATATTTTAACTGGGGACCCCCCACCCTGACGAGCACTAAGAGTTGAAGCATGACATTTTGTATAACACGGTTCTATTGTGAAAATAGCAGATCTACATGTAGATCGGCTATTTTCATAATTTCTGCCTCTAACATTTGAAAATTTGGCCAATGTTTAATTTGACATTTTAGAGGTGTTAAAAAGTCCTTAAATTATCACTTTAGAAATGTGTAGAGATACCCTCTATACACTTAAACTTTATGTTGGTTTGTTTACTATTGAGAGAGAAAACAATGTTTCAACATTAAGCCAATCATCTGGGGACCCCCCAAAATAAATCCCGACCCACAGGTTGAGAACCACTGCTTTACACCACTGCCGTTTCCAAGTGATTATTTCCATCTAGCCTGGGATCAATATCTTTTTTCCCCCCTTTTTTCTAAACTGGATAACACAGGCCGGTTTTTGACTGAGTTTTACTATATTGCTGATCTGCAAGCTCGAAGGTTTGAGCAGCCTTCTTGTGTACAGTGGGGTTCAGACAGTGAAAGTAACTAAGTACCTTTACTTAAAGGGGAAGACTACCCATTTTCAATATTGAACTGTGTCATTAATATACCTTAGAGGAGTTGGGTGGAAATAGAAAAAAAGTTCCCCCCCTTCTGTGTTGTCTAGAACTGGAGGATTGATTTTGGGGTTTGTATTGTAAAGTACAACTTGATGACATCACACCATTGTACTTTACAATACAAACCCCAAAATCAATCCTCCAGTTCTAGGCAACACGGAAGGGGGGGGGGGAACTTTTTTTTTTTTTTCACACAACTCCTTTAAGGTATATTAATGACATAGTTCAATATTGAAAATGGGTGGTCTTCCCCTTTAAGTACAATTTTGAGATATTTGTACTTTACTTGGATATTTCAATACTTTGTAGATTTTAAATATTATTACAAAACATGCATTAACCACTTCAGCCCTATATAGACTTCAGCTGCGAGTCAGCTTGTAGATCTGCCATTTTCAAATCATTTTATACATTTTGAAAACGTGAAATAGAGGTTTTCTGCATCAGGAGTACTTTTACATTGGGTACTTCAAGTACATTTTGATGCCAATACTTTTATACTTTTACACAAATAAATGATGAATACCAGACTTCTACTTGTATCAGAGAATTTCTGCATTGTAGTATTGATACTTAAGTAACAAATGTGAGTACTTTTTCCACCACATGGGTTCAGAGGTCGAGACATTCAGACAGACAAGTTGTGAGCAGAAGTGGGTATTTTTAGCAGTGCAATGGAGCTACACATGTTACTTTAACTCTGAGAGTGTCAAAATGGACTCTTATACTGGGCCATGTTTACACTCTCAGGGATGAATCAACATCTGATAATTTTACCGCGTATAAAAAGCCATCTGAAAGTGGATCTGTAGAAACTATAAAAAGATAGACATGTTAAAACATGTATTGCTCAGCATTATATCAGCAGGCCATACAAGGTCCCGACTACAAGGTGGTCTTCATTGTTACATCTTGTGTACTTGGGTACACACACAGTGGTGTAGGGCTGTCACAATTATTACATAATCGCCTAATCGCGATTATTTTCATAATCGTTTCCATGTTGAAAAATGTTCATATATTTTTTTAAGTAAAAAAATAGTGGAAATAGCAGATCTACAAGCTCACAATGCGTCGCGATGCGACGCGTTGTGAGCTTGTAGATCGGCTATTTCCACTATCAATGTTCTTTTTTGTTAAATATGTCAGTAAAGTGTCATATCTACCATGTGCAACTTCAAATCCTAAAAGCCAAACAGAAATGTAATTGTCAACGACAAAAACACAATTAAATCGCTAATCGAAAATTAATCGTCATGTAAAATGTGATAATCGTGACAGCCCTACAGTGGTGGACAGTAACTGATTCTGAGGATTTGTACTTTACTTGAGTGTTATTATAATTTTGTATATACTATCACTCTTACTTCAGTACCCTTGTTTTCCTTCCTTTTACACTTCTTAGTATACACACTTCTTAGTATACAAATGAAATATACATGATGATGTTAATCTAGTGATCTTGCTAGTTCAAGCAACGTTTCTGTACTGTTACCTTCGCCAGCAGAGCGTGCAAGTACTGTGTCGACAGTAGAAAGGGCAGTGCTGTTGGTGGTGAGTGGTGACCACTTGTTCTCACATAACCATATACCCAGCACCAAACACAGTTGTGCACTCTGCTGGTGCTCAAGTAGGACATAATGGCCATGAGTGTGCACATGGTGCAAGTTGGCACCCTGACAGAGTGCTGTCTAGTTCAATGCTGGAGTACCTTGATATTTTCAAGGCTAAAATACAAAAGAACAATTTAAAAGCACTAAAAGACATTTGTTCAGAATATGCGATCAGAATATGCGAGTCATGGTGGATCGAGAGATGGTGTAGTGGTCAAAAGATCAGACTCTCAGTGCAGAGGTCCAATGTTCACATCTCAGTCCTCCCACGTCGCTGTAATACTTTGACATTTTCAAGATTAAAATACAAAATAACTACTCAAAAGCACCAGAAAATATCTTTAGTGGCATATGGTTTAGCGGCCTGGCGATTGGACTCTCAGTTCAGAGGATCCATGTTCTAATCCGAGTCCTACTAGGAAGGAAGTTAATACTTCTGGTGAGAGATGGTCTACTGAACTCTAGTGGTCTAAAAATCAGCCTCTCGGTGCTGAGGTTCCAGGTTCAAATCCCATCCTCCTATGTTGCTATATCATTTGGACCTTTTTAAGGCTAAAATACAAATACATTACTCAAAAGCACCAGTAATCATCTGTAGAGAGTGATGGTGTAGTGGTCCAAAGATCACACTCTCAGTGCAGAGATTCCAGGTTCAAATCTCACTCCTCCTATGTTGCTATGTCACTTTAACATTTCTTTCAAAGTTAAAATACTAACAAATTAGACAAAAGTACTAGGAAATGCACCAAATTAGAGATGGTCTGATGGTCTCATGTTCTAAAAATCAGACTCTTTGTTCAGAGGTCGCATGTTACATCTTGGTTCTCTTGCAGATCATTGCTGTCTTACATAGACCTTTTCAAGGTTAAAATACAAAGGAAGTTGTCCCGAGAGATGGTGTTGTGGTTTGAAGACCAGACTCTCGATGCAGAGGTCCTATGTTCAAATCTCAGTTGTCTCAAATATTGTACCTGTAGTGCTTTGTCCTTTTCAAGGCTAAAATACAAGAGAACAACTCAAAAGCACCAAAATATGCCTGTTGAGGGCCCAAAGGTGCCTTGGCTCGATGGTGTGGTGCGCTTGATCGGTTATCCCGGTCCTCGGTTTCAGACAGGTTCAAGTCCCATGCCCAAGGTACACGGAGGACCATCGGGAGGGGTATCCCTCCCCCTGTTTCCTGAGAAGTAAAGGTGTAGGGTTATGTCTGAAAGAACTCTGTCCAGCAATTCTTTTACAGGACAAATGCTGAAATTCAACGGACTTTATTTAGTTCAGAATTTTAGCCTTGAAATGGTCAAAATGCTTAAGCAATGGATTTCAGGAGGACTGGGATTTGAACTTGAAACCACTGAACTGAAACCTGATCTTTAGACCACTACACTATAGGTGCCGTCTGGTGCTTTTGAATAATTCTTTTGCATTTTAACCTTGAAAAGGTCCAAGTAAAAGAGCAATGATCTGTGGGAGGACTGGGATTTGAACATGGCACCTCTGAACTGAAAGACCAGTAATCAATCCGCTACACCATGTGCAGGGATGCCAAACTAAGACTGTCAGAATCAAAAAGATTTCTATTTTTTCTAAAGGGTGTGGGGTGTGGGGTGTGGGGTGGCTCCCCAACCAGCGTCTGAGGGTCCTCCCTCAAGAACCTTATCTCAATTTATATATTTTTAGTCCGAGCGTTTCGAGCAGAAATCGTGCACTTAACGATAGAAGCATGTAATTTGGCACAGTTAGAACATGCAATATTATGTAAGATCCGACGCTCAATGCAGAAGTCGCATGTTCAAATCCCAGTCACCGTGCTAATTGCTGCTCTATTAATTGGATCTTTTCAAGGTTAAAATACAAGATGATTACTTAAAAGCACCAGAACATATTTACAGCGAGAGATGGCCTAATGGTCTAATGCTTAGACTCTCAGTTAAGAAGTTCCATGTTCAAATCCTGCTCTATTACTTGGATCTTTTCAAGGTTAAAATACAACATAACTACTCAATAGCACCAGCACTTATTTACAGTGAGAGATGGCCTGATGGTCTACTGCTTGGACTCTCAGCCAAAAGGTTCCATGTTCAAATCCCACTCTACCTACAGTCCATCTCTGGATTACATAGACCTTTTTATGGATAAAATTGTCTCAATTTTCTCAACTTCTTCCAGTGCTCTAAATGTTGGTGACATTTTTTTTCTGTAAAATTTCTGTTGGACAGAGTTCTTTCAGATATAACCCCTCAGCTTTAGCTCTCAGGAAACAGGGTGAGGGACACCCCTCCGCGATGGTCCTCCGTGTACCTTGGGCATGGGACTTGAACCTGTCTGAAACCTGCCTGTAACAGGGACAACTGTCCAAGCGACCATACCATTGAGCCAAGGCACCTTTGGGCCCTCAGCAGGTTTCTCCTGGTGCTTTTGAGTTTGCTCTTGTATTTTAGCCTTGAAAAGATCAAAGGTCACAAGCAATGAAGTGTAGGAGGACTGGGATTTGAACATGCGACCTCTGCATTGAGAGTCGGTTCTTTAAACCACTACACCATCTTTAGGAGCAAGTGCTGTCTGGTGATTTTGAAACAACTTGAAAGAAATGTTAAAGAAACACAGCAATGTAGGAGAAGAGGGATTTGATCATGGAACCTCCACACTATGAGTCAAATCTTTAGACCACTACACCATCACTAACTGCAGATGTATTCTGGTGCTTTTGAGTAATGTTTTGGTATTTTAGCCTTGGAAAGGTACAAGTAGGAACTGGTGCTTTTAAGTAATTATCTTGTATTTTAACCTTGGAAAGATCCAAGTAATAGAGCAGCAATTAGTAGGGTGAGTGGGATTTGAACACAGAACCCCTGCACCTTAAAACTGATCTTTAGACCACTACACCATCTCTCACTAACTTTGAGTGCTCTTGAGTTATTCTTTTGTATTTGAACCTTGAAAAGGTCCAAGTAAAAAAAAACCTGTGGGAGGACTGGGATTTAAACATGTAAAGCACCTCTATATTGAGAGACCAATCATTAGTCCACTAGACCATTATGCAGGGTTGGCAACATTGGAATGTCAGAATCAACAAGATTTCTATTTCTATATATGTTTAAGGGGGTGGGTGGGAGATTCCCTAAACAGGGTCTGGGTCCTACCCATGGTCCTACCCCAAGAACTTAATCCTAACACACACACTTTTCTAAGGTCAACCGCAACAGGGTATAACATTAAAACTTGGCCTGTTGTCCAGGATAACTAATACATATTTAAACGTAGCCTACTGGCTTGTGGTTTCACCTCTACTATGACGCTCCTAGCAGCTTTGTGCTGTGCAGACCGGACTGAAAAATATATATATTTATAGGGGTGCCCTGAGACAAAAAAAAAAAAAAGTTTGGGAACCACTGGTCTACATAAATCTTAGTGCCGAGTCTGATCATTAGACCTCTACACCATCATTCAGTTACTAAAGATGAAATAATATTTTTTTGTTTTGAACATGTAATATCTGTGATCAGTTTGGTCATTGGGCCACTACACCATGGCTCTACATAATAGTCTTTTAGTAATGGTGAAGCTTTCTTTGGTATGTTAGCCTTCTGTTAGTAAAGTTATGTACTCCAGTATGGAACAACTGTAGACCACCCAACCTTACGTCTCAGGAAACAGTACCTTGATGGCGCGGGCCTAGAACTTGCGATCTGTAGCAGAGGCAGCAAACAAACACAACTCCCCATAGTACTTCTGAAGTGTTGTATGTGTTGTAAAACATCAAAGTAGGCTACTAAGTTTTTTATTGATTAGGTGCATGGTCTACCTATGTTATTATTTTCTTTCTAGATTGATATCCCTTTGCATTTGGTGTATTGTTGTTGATGTACTGACATATTATCTTGCTTATTATATTGATGTTTTACCTGCTTATTGTAAGTCGCTTTGGATTAAAACTGTCTGCTAAATGCCTAAACTGAAAACTGTAAACATGTGTTTATGGGGACATATTGAGCCATACTGTAGGACTTTGAAAACAATTGCATGTTACTTAATATCATTATGTCACCCATTTAGGCCTAGAATTATTGAATGCTTTAAACCAGTGAAAAATAGCAGATATACAGGCTCACAGCGCTGCGAGCTTGTAGATCTGCTATTTTTGAAAAAAGTCGTGAAAATGTGTGCAAATCTTTGAATATATGTATTTTCAAAGCGAACTTTGTAACTCAAATCTTGCTTCTGGGTGGTCCCTGGAACTAAATATTTTGAGATGCGGGTCCGTGGCCAAATCTAGCAGATCTACAAGCTCGCAGCGCGGCACTCGGTGCCGCGCTGAGCTTGTATATCTGCTATTTTTCAACAGTTAAAGCATAAAATAATGATACTCAATAACGTGTACCCGTTCTGAATGGGTTAAGGACAGGTTCTGACACACCAACACCTCTCCTTTGTTCCCCCCCGACAGCCCTCCTCCTGGACATCTTCACCGTGGCCGGGGTCCAGAGGCTGATCAAGCGCAAGGGGCCCTACGAGATGACGCCGGGCTTCCTGGACTACGTCTCCATGGACCTGTACTCCTTCCCGGCGGCGCACGCCAGCCGGGCGGCCATGGTCTCCAAGTTCCTGCTGTCCCACCTGGTGCTGGCCGTGCCGCTCCGCATCCTGCTGGTGCTCTGGGCCTTCCTGGTGGGCCTGTCGCGGGTGATGCTGGGGCGCCACCACCTGACGGACATGGTGTGCGGCTACGCCCTGGGCCTGTTCCACTTCAGCCTCATGGAGTCGGTGTGGCTGCCCTCCAGCACCTGTCAGACTCTCATCTCCATGAGCACCCTGAGCTGGAGCCCGCTGGGCTGAGTCTGCACTGGGGAGAGGATGTGGGTCTATGCAACAAAACAAAAATAAATAAAAGTGTGATGAATCGTATTTGAAGCTCTCTAACCTAGTTAAGGTCTTATGGAAGTGTTGTGTGAAGTTTTCTTTCACAGGGACATAAGAGCTTCCACTGCATTTTTAGCGGACAGACAAGGTGCGCGCACCGAGACTTTGATTCGGCGGTATAAAGCCTTTACGCAGCGCCTCATGAAGACTTCCAACACCACCTAACACACATTTCTCTGTGTACATGAGGTACCGTTTTAGGTGATTGAGGTCAAACTGAAGGTAACTGTTTTTTAGCAGGGTTCGATTTGCTGCTGGGGTGGAGAGAGAACCACACCTCTGCTTTTGCTATTCCCCTCTGGTCATTCATTTCAGACTGAATACATGCATTTCCTTTCAAATGTATGTGAACCACATTAATCCTGGCATCCCTATTTTGGGCAAAATGATTTCTTTTTTTTCCACATCGCATCACGATGCGACTCGTTGTGAGCTTGTCAATTGGCTATTTTTGCCATTTGTCATACAGAGAAGTATATAGGGCTTAAACAGATTCTTTTTACAAATCGAACCCTGGCTATTGCTCATGAATCAATACAATTACACACAAGTCTATCTTCTGATATTTGCCTAAATACAATCAACTTTGTTATTGCTCTCATTGCTGGAACTTTATTCAGTCTTGCTGGAACTTTATTCAGTATAGACTATTAGTTCCACACGCCCCATCCTGTGCCTCTTCCTGATTCACTCTTTCATTTCCTCTTCACCTTTTGTTTCTTCCTCTTTTTGGTGAAGAAGAAACATCTGCAATCTGGAACTTGTTTAATCAATAAAAAAACAAATTTTTAACCAATCCGTATGATAAGAGTATGTCAAAAAAAAAAACGCTTGAACCCTATAGTTTCTCTACTTTGGACATGTCACAGCAGGCGAGCGTACGGCAAAAATAGCTGATCTACAAGCTCACGATTTTCTTGTTGTGACACGTAAGACTGTAGATCGGCTTTTTTGACAACATCGATTTGGTGTAGACAGGAAATAAGAGGTTGGAGGATAGACCCCTGCATGGGGGACCCTAGTCAACTAAGCACATGTGACGTATACAACCAGTACACCTACAGACCCTGGTGTCGGGTAGGACCCCTACTGGTTGATAAGAAGTACTGCCTGAAGCGCATGAGTGAAATATCTCCCCTGGATGAGCTTGGATTCACTCTTGGAGGTTTGGGTTCAAATACTGGAACTTATGGGTTGCAGCTTTAATGCCCCTCCCCTTGACATGTTACTGCTTTCATTTTAGGCTCAATAACGTTAAGATTAGATACAATATCTTATTATTAAGATGATTAATAATAAGATTACAATATCTGAATAATCTAATAATAAAAAAGTGAATGCGATGTTACATAATATGAATTTAATCTATAGGAATAAAACCTAATGTCTTTGGACATTGCCAGATGTCACTTATTGGCATGACAAAAAAAGTCTCTATTTAGTCTACTTAAAAAGAGAGATAATATACTCACTAAGAAGCAAAACATATTTGAAGTTACTTAAGTTGTCTGTGTTAAAACTATTTTGTTAACTATATTTGTTGACTACAACCAGGGATTTTTGCTACAAGTGTACAGTGTTCAGTGCCTGCATTATAATGATAATTTCTGCTTTCTGCTAGTGTGTGTGTGTGTGTGTGTGTGTGTGCGTGCGTGCGTGCGTGCGTGCGTGTGTGTGCCTGTGCGTGCGTGTGCATGCATGCATCTGTGTGTCCGTATGTGTGTGTAGACAGAATCATTATTTTCAATGATTTTAATGATTCGTAACTTGTATCAATCCGATAACTTATGTTTAATGCATCCATTAACTTGGATGTTTACTTTTAACTTGATTGGTAAGAGCAGGACCTTTTGCACACCTACAGATCAACAGGAGAAGACCATGGGCTTAACGTAGAAGAGGGGACTCCTGCACCCCATATTCTTCACTTGAAAATACAAGAAATGTAATTGATCTGGCTGATATATCTGTCATTCATTAGACTTTTATTTTACCACTTTCAAACTTTCCGTCCATATGTTTTGGGCATGTCATTTGTGAAAATGTTCAAAAGCTTCCAAAATAATTCAAAAATAGCAGATTGTTTTTTTACTACAAGCTTTTTTTATACTTCAAGATTCTTTTTTCCTACAAGCTCACAATGCGTCGCAATAGATCGTACATTTTTGACCATTTTCTAATAGTGTTTAAATAAATAAATTCAAATTGGATGTTCTCAAAAAGAAACTTTACACAAATCTGTGTAAATGGGTGTCTAGGACTCTCCAAAATCGAGATCAGCATCAGACCCAAAATGCTGGCGTCGTTTGGGCTCTAGAAAATACGAATACTGTATATCGTCCCTGTCAGACAGAAACCTTGTATCTCCAAATCTCCAAAACGTTTCAGTTATTCCGCCATTCAACACCACAACGCATTGTGAGCTTGTAGATCCGCTATATTCGCCATTTGTGAAAAGAATTCTGTTCCATTTCCTGGAAAGTAACAGTTTTGGTGACCATATTGATTGGGATGAGAACATTTCAGATATCTGATGAAGGTCTATGCATCGAAACATTGTTCCCATTCCCAATGACTATATTTGTATTTGCAAGTGGAGACGAGAGTGCAGGAGTCATTTCTTCTACAAAACAATAGAACGAATCTTAATTGTCCTATGGCTTTTGGCTGTTGCGATAAAGTTCAGCAGTCAGGATAATGTGGTACAATATATGCATTTTTTGGATACATCAGCACGTATTTCTTTTGTACAAAGATAAGTAGCCTAAATCATGTCTTCATGAGGAGTTTTCAATCTCCGCATCTCAAAAACTAAAATGTAATTGGAGAAACTCTGTAAAACTTTGGAATGCCTTCCTTTAATATTTGTTATATTTTGCATGCTCATAAAGATGACATTCACCGTTATGTTTGGCTTTGTCTTTATTTGTGTAATCTTTGTGGTATATGTGCCTTAATGAATAGCCTACATACATTGATGTTGGGAATAATTTAGATTTATTGTCTCCACCAGCCGAAGGCATGGGGGAGAGTATGTTTTCCCCTTCGTCCGTCCGTGTGTCCGTGCGTGCGTGCGTCCGTCCGTGTGTGCGTGCGTCCGTCCGTGCGTGCGTCCGTGTGTCCTCGCAGTTTGTGTGCAGCTAATCTCAGTCGCCGTTGGCCCGGTCGCTGCCAAAGTGAGCACACACATTCCCTGGATGCCAATCTAGAATCTCTGCCCTAAACTTTTCAAATGGGCCTTTTCTAGCGCCACCTAGTGGCCGATGTTCGCAAGACACATTTCTGTTCACTACTCTTACAGATTTTGTCCAAAAATCCTACAAATCGGTAGGCAGTATCTCGACAGTCATGTGATCGATATGGATTTGTCCGATTTTTCATATTCCATCCTGATTGGCTAAGATTGGCTTCCAAAGTTTGTAGGATTGAGCCGTTTTGATCAAAATGCCTCAAATCCCAAACGCAAAGTGCAATTATCACGAAATCGCACACACACGTTCCCACTAGGTCGAGGAAGAAATGCCACTTCAAATTTTTTAAATCAGCCTCATGGTGGCGCTATAACAGGCCCATTTGTGGTTTTACCTATAACTCCACCGATCAGTTTCAAACTTTGTAAGCGCACTCCCTAGAGGCTAAGGATAAACCTTTGCCCTGCATTTTTCACATCAGCCTTTTATAGCGCCACCTTTGGGCCGACTTATGTAAAACACATCTTTGGATATTACTCCTTGAGATTTTATCCAAAAATCACACAAATTGGTACACAGTATCTCTATAGTCATGTGATCAAGTCCGATCTGTCTGATATTTCATATTCCATCCTGATTGGCTAATATTAGCTTCCAAAGTTTGCAGGATTGCTCCGTTTTTGAACAAAATGCCTCAAATCATCAACGCAGCTTGCGATTACCGTGAAATTTGCCACACATATTCCCACTAGGTCAAGGAACAAATGCTACCTTTTTCACATTGGGCTGTTATAGCGCCACCAGCAGGTAGACTTTAGCAAAACACATTTCTGGAACACAATGCTTCAAATCATGCATGCAGTGTCCGATTGCCATGAAAGATCTAAGGTGACGAACATATGCCACCCTTTTTACATTGGCCTATTATACAGTAGTACCGCCAGGACGCACACCCTGGTGGAGACCTGTGCTCGGAAGAGCACTGCTTCTAGTTACAGCTGCGACGCGTTGTGAGCTTGGAGGTCACCGTCTATTTTCGTTCGGTTCGGTTTCGGTTAAAGTATGGAGTTAAGGGTCCTGACTCCATTAAGGGTCCTGACTCCATTTAGAACCCTTTCAAGGAACCCTGAGGGTCCTTGGACCCCACTTTGAGAGTGGGGTCAAAACATTTTGAGTATTTTGTATTTATAGTCGTCAATATTGTTCTAGATATAGAAAATGTAACCTTTGCTTTGTTTGTGTGAATTTATGACCATTGACCCCTCAATTTCGCCTCCACTAAATTACAGTCCTGCTAAATATAAAGATATATTACTTACATTTTCAGTAAGTGATATCTTTTCAACTAAATTGATTAGAATTAAACTGGAATTGAGTTGAAGGAAGCATGCATAGCTAACCGTTACAAAGGGATGGTTTCTTCAGAGCCACAAGCAGACACTAGTTTCCTGTCACCGTCTTCTTGCACAAGACACAAGACACAGTGACAGGAAACGGTAGCGACACACTGGTGTCTAGCCAGTCAGATCTGGAACAGAACAGGAACCGAAACAGCTCCAAAACAGATAGATAAGAGATAAGAAAAGCTCCTGTTACAGTTCAGGCTTACTAAAAACATCAAAGTACTGAATAATTGCATAATCACACCCGGAGGAAAAAAACTCATGCAAATGAGGTCCAAGTCAGCCTAGAATCTCTCGATTACAGGTCTGACTTGGACCTCATTTGCATGATTTTTTTTCCCCTCCGGGTGTTTCGCCTTGATGGGACTCACTTTTCTCTGGGTGTTTCGTCTTGATGGGACTCACTTTTCTCCGGGTGTTTCGCCTTGATGGGACTCACCTTTTTCCAGGTGTTTCACCTTGATTTTGGGACTCACTTTTGGGGTATTTTTGGGGATTTTGGGACTCACTTTTCTCCGGGTGTTTCACCTTGATGGGAACACTCACTTTTCTCTGGGTGTTTCGCCTTGATGGGACTCACTTTTCTCCGGGTGTTTCACCTTGATGGGAACTCAATTTTCTCTGGGTGTTTCGCCTTGATGGGACTCACTTTTCTCTGGGTGTTTCGTCTTGATGGGACTCACCTTTTTCCAGGTGTTTCACCTTGATTTTGGGACTCACTTTTTGGGGGATTTTGGGACTCACTTTTCTCCGGGTGTTTCGCTTGATGGGACTCACTTTCTTCCAGGTGTTTCGCCTTGATTTTGTGACTCACTTTTTGGGGGATTTTGGGACTCACTTTTCTCCGGGTGTTTCGCCTTGATGGGACTCACTTTTTTCCAGTTTTTTCGCCTTGATTTTGGGACATAGGCCTACTTTGGGTCGATGGGGGTGCACGGAACTCCACAACGAGGGTCTGGGGTTCCCCCCAAAACTTCTTAACAGAAATATAATATTTCCCTGTGTTCTGTTACATTTTTTTGCATGTTTGATGTTTGATCAGGCTTTTAGCATGGGTACAATTTCAGCCTTAAAATGCCAAATGGTGTACAGATTTGATGCAAAGTAAGACATCTTGACTTCTCATCTTTAAGTCATTACTTAAGTGAATATCTGTATGATCTTGCATGCATTGCCCACACACCCCAAGCAGACCCCGTCTCGACCATGGCCAGATTTGAACAAACCTAAAGGTATTCTACTTCACAGACCTTATTACTAGTCCACAGCGAGGTCAACTCACAATGCTTTCTGAACTGGTTTTGAAGTTATTCTGCTGGAAATCAGTCTTTAAAGTAAGATCTTCATTGGGGCTTGAACCCACAGCTTCTATTATATATTATATATTAAGCTAACTTGCTGCTTGAAACCTAATTGTCTTTTTTCTTATTAAAATTGTGGGAATTTCTCCTGGAGGTGTCAAACTCCCAAAATTCACCAGAACACTGGAAATGACATCTACTATGTTAATTTTTTTTCTGGGGGAGGAACCCCCCCCCCCCCCCCCTTAAAGGGTGGGGCCATTGCATGCCGTCATATTCATTTAAGTCATGACTGCATTATTATTAAAGATGGGTCTTACATTGCTTAATTCATCAAATCAATTTCTGTGCGCCTACTTTTTGCAGTCATGACCCCCCCACCCTCCCCCAAGAAATCTCCTGTTTTCTGACGGGCTGAGGTTGGCAGGTATGAACAGTGTTGCTCAGAGAAAACAATTGACAGTTTGGCACAGTTGGTAAAGCAGAACTGAACCCTTCTAAAGGGATGCAGCAACAGAAATACCATTGTTGTTATCTAAATTAATATTAATGTTAAATAAATATATGGATCTATAAATCCATAAGTAAAATAAGAAGAGACGAGACAAAGGACTGTATCTTAGATTGCTGTATTTTAAGAGAGTCAGACAAGGAAGACAGACAGTGAGCGTACCATAGTGGTAGGTAGCTTTCTAAATCTCTCTCTCTTCCAAGATGGAAGTTAACATGTAGAGTACAGTTATAACAGTATAAGTCGTGGGACTCATTGATTGGTTCCCAGATCATAACAAGGAAGACAGTGACACGTAGTGTTGGTAATTTTCCACTAGTGACATACAGTATAAACCAAAACATGATTATAGTCATGGCAACCAAAGTTACTATGACCTGTAATCTATTAGCCTGAGCTTACAGTATCCGACCAAAATGTGGTCTCCTATACTGTAAATTCAGTTCATAATATATCCTTATATGGTCATATGACCCTCATACACAAACCATACAATTATGTATCATAATTTATATCCTATCAATTGTCTTATTCAAATGAAAACAAAGTGAACACATTCACCCCTACAGACACTATCCAATGTAACAGTCACATTAGATAATTCACTAGATAATGTTTTTCTAATCCTAATCTAATCCTAAAATCACACTCGTGTGAACTGAGCGGTGGTGTGTGTGTGTGTGTGTGTGTGTGTGTGTGTGTGTGTGTGTGTGTGTGTGTGTGCAACAGCGCCCCTCCCTTAACATGTGTGGTCAGAAAAGGTTACTGCAGGCTACAGACAGACAGACACGGAGACACGGAGACAGACAGACAGACCCACACACACGGCCACGTATAGGAGCGTTGTGACCACCGCTCAAAAAGAGGGCACACTGACACAGTCAATTTCGGCACTATTATTTGTTTAACTAGCACTCCCTCTAGGGGACACTTGAAGGTAGGTCTATATCCAACACAACACAAACACAAATAGGCCTACCTTTTGCGTGTTTCTCATTGTTGTGCCATCAGGTTCAAAGACAGATATAGTTCATAATGTTGATTATCATCACTGTTGTATTTGGAGCCCACAATGAGATAAATCAGTAGGCTACTTCTTGTTTAAGACAGCAGCATAACGTTGACTGGGGGGACCATATAAAGATAACATGTTACTTGTCAAACGTCTATATCTCTCATTTTCAGGAACAGGCACTAGGCTAGGCCTAGCCTGGGGCCAGCCTAGATACTAATGCATCTAGCTAACTAACTGCAGTAGGCCTATCTATCATTCCCTCCTTGTTTTAACATGGTCGGGATGTCTAGCTGGCTAGGCTAGGCTAGGCCTACTTCATCTCTCACACATTTTGCTTTCATTGGCCCTGGCACACCCTGGGGGCAGCAGCCCACTTTGAAAGACACCACCAGGAATCACAGAAAGAGACCACTGTGAGAAGTTCTGAGAACTTGACCTCCAATCCATCCATCCTAGGCCAGTGGTTCTCAAACCTTGAGGTCTCCCCTTAAATTACTTTTTTTCTATTGATTACTCACACCATGGAGACCTGAGTTCAATAATATCTTTTGTTTTTTGTTGCATTCCTAAGACACATTTTTTATTACAATACATTTACCTCATTGATTCCGGGTGGAAATAGTCATGTTATGCGACAAATACAACAAGATATTATTGAACTCATCAAGTCTCCATGGCGTGAGTAATCAATAGAAACAAAGTCATTTTGAGCGTGAACTACTCCTTTAACTTTGACTGTACAAATGGAACAGGTCCATTTGGTTCCAATTTCTACACTGTCAAAGTTACAGACTTGTAATTTAGACCCCCATCATGAAGGAACCTACAAACCACTTTGAGAACCACTGCATAAGGCTACTGTAGCAACATGTGCTTCTTGATTGATTGGCGATGAACAGAATGTGACATGTGTGTGCCTAACAGGGACGTTCAGAGAATGTTAGAGAGGTAGGGGCTGAAATATCTAAAGGGCCTTTTGGTGAAAATATTGAAAATAGCAGACCTCAAGGCTCGGAGTTGCTTGGAGGTCTGCTATTTTTGGTGCTTGATACCACACTCAAGTAAGCATAATCAAGTCAACATGGAGCCCTCTACACAGAGAGGGCAATTCTTTCAACATAAGATGCTGCCTTCAAGTTCAGGAGAGTTTGGACAAGGCAATTCTCTTGAATGCTGCCTTCAGGTATGGCATGGAAAGTCGTTGCATTTGCATTTCTTTCACAACAGTAAAAACTGCATTCACGGTCTGGAGAGGGTACTTTTTACAGACGGATAAAAGGGCAGGGGCTCAAGCCCCCTTTGATGTCTAAGTGTACACGTGCCTGCTGTCCGTTTAACCGATTGGCTCGCAAACATTTTAGCACCCTCATAATTGAGTGTAAAAGTAGAACCTTTATGGATCCATTTGGTTCCCTATCTACTCTCACAGACTGTCACAGTTAACTGTTGAATCCATGACACACTGAGCACTATGTTGTTCACCATAATTTTTGAAGCGGTGAAAACCGCTTCCTATGAGTGGCTTTGTGTGTCCCACGCCCATATATGGTCATTTTAGTCCAGAATGAACAGGCTTTTTCAAAAACAGAATGTCCGTTTAATTACCATATATGGTGATCTCAGTCCAGAATGAACAGGGTTTTTCAAAAACACAATGTATGTCACCTCATGTCCATATATGGTCACTCCAGGCCAGAATGAACAGGTTTTTTCTGTCCCGTACATGCAGAATATCAGTCCAGAATGAATAGGCTTTTTCAAAAAGCAAAATGTGTGTCCCATGTCCATATATGGTCATTTCAGTTCAGAATGAATAGGCTTTATCTGTCCTGTACGTCCAGAATATGTGTGCGGTGTCCCTCCCGGTCAGATGAATGGATACTTTGAGGATTGGTCAAGCTTCACATGATAATTTGGCCTTCAGGTTTTATCTGTCTTGTACATGCAATAGGTCTCACCTATTGCAGCAATGACAAATAGCCGCATAAGAGCAAAAGCAAAGGCACAATAAGAATATACAGATGCTAACAGAATGGTAAAAAGGAGCATTAAGGCAGACAAGAGTAAATACATTGAAAATCTAGCAGAAGTTGAAAAATGTAGTAGGCCACAAAGATAACAGAAACTGAAATAATTATAGAGGGATGCAGTTGACAAACAACTAAGAGACCAGCAAGCAGGATTTTTTATATATTTTTTTAAACCCTATTATACCGGCTGTCATACCGGCTCTCCAGACAATTCTATACTAAGATTCACCGCTTCACTTCGAACCGAGGTTTAATTTTTTCCATATGGAAGCCCCTCGTGGAACCCCGAGGGTCCCTGGATCCAACTTACTCATGCATTGAAACATGGTACATTGTAAGCTTGTAGATCAGCAATGTTAAATGTTAAACTAATTAGGGTCCTGCTTAACCTTCCCTATCAGACTCACCTCACCGCTACTCACCAGTTAAGAGTGGGGTGGCTCAGAGTAGATGACAGAGTACAGCAACTTGCAATGGGCCTGGTGTACAAGATACACTACACCACTATGATACCCAAGTACCTGTCAAAATACTTTATAAACATTAAGGATGTCCATAATTACAACACCAGAGGCAGCGCCACAGATCACTTTCAACCCAGAGTCAAAACCAACAAAGGGTCAAACTCTTTTTTCTGCTATACCACCAAAATGTGGAAAGCCTTACCGAAGGCCATAAAGGAGTGTGGATCACTAGCATCCTTTAACATTGCCCTGAAAAACCACTTACAGGCAGCAGCTGGTAAAAAAACTAACCTAGACCAACCCTACCCTCCCCTGCCCCTTCTTTGTATATACTTACTGTTTGTTTAGACTTACTGTTTTCTTTTTTTGTTTTCTCTCATTTTATTTTATTTACATATCTACTGCATAGTACTGTGTTCTATTCGTCTGTCATTCAATGTTATATGAGATACTTTAATGGTTTCCTGTGGAAATAAGCTTAGTCTTTTCATGGATCTCCTTTTAGTAGACCTTGTACCAGTGAACTGTACCGTCATGAAACTGTACCTTTTCCTATGCAAACTTCTAATAAAGTCTTCAATCAATCAATCAATCAATCAATGTTCACAAATATATTTAGTGTCAAGCCAAAACAGGAAGGGGCCCAGGCACGTGCACACATACAGTAGACATCGAAGGGGGCTTTTATCCGTCTATAAAAAGTGCCCTCTCCAGACCATGAATCCGGTCTTTACAAAGGTGAAACAAACACAAATGCCCCCTTTCCATGCCATATCTGAAGGCAGCATTCAAGAGAATTGCCTTCTTTGTCCAAACTCTCCTGAACTTGAATGCAGCATCTTATGTTGAAAGAATTGCCCTCTCTGTGTAGAAATACATGCTGTATGCCACATCGAAAACAGCCGACCTCCCAAGCATGGAGGTCGGCTATTTTCGATAGTTCCACCAAAAGACCCCTTTAGAAATGTCAGCCCCTGCCTCTCTAACATTCTGTGCATCTCCCTGAACGGGCCTTAAAACATGGGAATCCGGTCAACTAAGTATTAGGGTTTAAGTGGCTCATTAGATAATGACATGATGAATAATCCAGTCAAATTTCATAAATATTTATTACATGTCAATGAACAGAACTGACTACTTTCACAGCAGTGGTCTACAGCACTTGTTTAAAGTAATTTCTATAATAATAATAATAATATTCCATTTAATTTGAGGCCACATTTTGAAACACAAACATTTACAAGTAGTACTTGGCATTAAAAACGATGGCGATACAATATTTTAAGACACTTGGTGTTTTGTTTTTGTTTGTTTTTTTGTAAATTTTCTTTCTTTGATTTTTGATATTACAGAGAGGTTCAGCAACAGTCTAGACTGTAAATATTGATTCAGATATACAAAACATAAAAGAAAACAAAGAAAATGCCAAGGGTTCAAAACAACGAGGGGTCGACAGAAGTAGAGGAGAGAAACAGGCACCCACGCTCAATAGGGATAATAAATAATAAAGCATAATATCTTTAAAAAAGAGAAATAAAGAAATACCCCCCCGCATTCATCTTCCCTTTTATATGTTCTGCAATTGTGTAATAGTGTTGAAAGTGTTTTTCACGTACAAATACAGAAGAAAACAGGATAGGGGGATAGGTGTGTGAGACAGCAAGAGAAGCAAGACAAGCTCATGCAAAGTGTTAACAACAGCTGCACAGTCGACTGCTGCTGCTGCTCGCAGCTTTCTCCTGTCATGCTGGACTGTTGCACTGCTGCAATCCCCATCAGGTGTGAGCAGACCGGCCCAATGGCCAATGTTCATCAGTTCACCACCGTTAAAGGAGTAGTTTGGGTAATCTTTCGGGCGAACAACTCCTTTAAGAAGATCATCTTTGTCAGGTGGAAACCTCGTAAATGGTGCATTTATTGTGGTTCTCAAATGTCAAGAAAGCCCGAAAATCTGGGAATGTACAAATGGACGTGTAGGGGTCCATTTGTGCACTGTCAGAGTTACATACCTGTAAGAGTCTATTTGGAGCCCCTTCAAGAGTTCCCTCCATGGACCCCAATTTGAGAACCACTGATATGGCGCCTTTATCCAAAGCGCTTTACAATGTGCGTTGCATTCACCCATTCACACACACACATTCACACACACCGATGGCGGAGGAAACCATGCAAGGCACCAACCTGCTCATCGGGAGCAGTCGGGGGTTCAGTGTCTTGCTCAAGGACACTTCCGACACATGCAGCCAGGGGGAGCCGGCGTTTGAACCGGGACCCTTACTATTCCCAAGCGGCCACTCTACCCTCTGAACCACTGCCGCCACAAAACCTTTACTTTTCAGGAAATGGATAAAATAATTATTTAGTCAGACTCTTGTTCATACTTTTCATTGGTTAAAGCACTGTGTAACCTTTCTTTAATGAAACCATAGAATGAAACAAATGTAACTTTCTGTATGTAAAAGAGTATGTTAAAGGGATAGTTCACCCAAAACTGACTTTTCTTTTTTCCTAACGATTACTCCCTCCATGGGGTTGATTTAGTCAAATTCCTAATCCAATAATTTGAGGAGACTCTTTGTGTCTCCAAAGGGAACAAAGCAGGCTCACTGTGTCTCCATAGGAAACCACTGCTGGTCATCACATTATATAGGAATGTGATAAAAAAAAAAATATATATATATATATATATATATATATATATATGAATTCAAGTCGCCATTGGGTGAGTAATCGATAGAAAAAAGTTATTGTTTGGGTGAACTATCCCTTTAATACAATATAACCTATACAGTTGGGGTGGTTGTATTTTGTCTCCCTGGCTGCTCTTCTATTGAGAAATGTAGATTGTGTCAATTTTGTCATTTATCCCCTAGGCATTAGCTCAATGGTAGATATATCTGCGTTCAAATCCAGGGTAGAAGAGAAAAGTTGTCTCAGACTTTAAAAAAAATAGCAGCTGTATAAGTTCACCATGCGTTGCTGCATGACATGGTGAGCCTGTAGATCTGCTATTTTTGTTACCTTTGACATAAAGTATGAAACAGGGCATTCATGCATAAAAAATGAAAATCAAAACAACAAAAAAAACATTAAAGTTATAAGGAAATAATAGGTTTGCGCCTGACAGCGACAATTGTTCTTATACTTTGATGGTATAATTGTTGTTTCACGTGACCCTTTAGTGCTCAAACTGACTCACACAAGTTCACATGTACTGTCCATTTAACCGAAAAATATAGAAAACGTTTTGGAAATTTTAGCAAGTCTTCTGGCCTGGGGGTCCCTGGCACAAAATATGTATCTCAATTTGGGGGTCCTTGACACAAACACTTCTGAGAACTACTGATTTAGAAGGCATTTGTAGACCTGAGGGCCTCAGGTCTTAATGGGTTAAACCCTCTGATCACTTTACAGTGAAAGGAGACTCACTGCTGGACCTTCAACACATTATACTCTGCAGTCTGTGTTCATTTGACTATTCTGACATTTTCTTTGGAAAGCAAAGCTGACTCTCATCCTTTGATCATCCCTTTTAACCTCTTTAAGCCTGGCATGGCAACCCCTTCATCTCACAGTTTGCGAACAGTCTGTGAAAATAGCCGAGCTGGTAGATCGGATATTTGCGGTGGAGAGATTTGGTGCAGTGTCCCAAAAGAGAAATTAGACATTCGTCCGAGACCCCAACAAACTAGTAAAAATAGCAGATCTACAAGCTCTCAACGCATCCCACGTTGAGAGCTTGTAGATCGGCCATTTTCACTACTTCTTCCTTATATTTTATTTATAGAATTTCTTGTATTTTTTTTTGAACACCTATGAAATTCTTCAATTTGTTTTAATTCTAACTACACCGTCAAGTGAACTACTCCTTTAAGTAGACTACTTCATCCGTCACTGAATTAAATTAATAGTGTACCTGTACTGTAGGTGGACCCATGTGTTTCTAGTCATTGAACTGCTACAATACCTCACACCGTCACTTGTAACATAAGGCTTACCGCGTTTAGGCATCCACACTTTTCTCAGGCTATGGTCTGTAAGTAATGCCATTATGCTTAATAATGACAATGCAAAGCCCATGGTGTCCAAAGGTACTTTTTAAGCACAAAAGTCATAGTACTTGTGGCATAGGCAAGTCATGCGGTGGTAAAATATACTCTTTCTTGCGGGCAAGGATGTTTTAGTGCACGTGGCTTTAAAAAGGAGTGCCTCCATGAAGTGACTTTAAGTTAACTAAATGTAATTCTACATTAACCGTGTTAACATGGACTACAATCATGGCTGCTACTGTCAGTCAGGCACCAGCACATGGTGGTTGTTGCGGCTGTAGGTCAGTGGAGGGCGCTGTTGGTCAGTGGAGAGTAAAATGCTAACAAAATGGCACTTTTGTGAGACTTTGCTTCCAGCCTTGTCAACCTGTACTTTGAATTAAGAATACCCAAAAAATAATAATGTGAAGAAGAGCATAACACATCATCCTTTTGACTAAATACGTGAATAAAACATGTTTTTTTTTTCTTTTTATATCAACGTAGGCATACATGTCCGTCAATGTGTATGCATCTAAATGTATAAACAGATGTACACATACATAAGCATATATCATACAACATCTGAAAGTGAACTGTAAAGAATCACATAGTATACATCACATGAGCTGTAGCAACTTCAAGAGGGTATTGTGAACACTTTTTTTTTCTTTTCTTTTGTTTTTTAATCGTGCCTTGGTGCGTAGATTTACATTCAGTTTTGATTTGGGATGAAACCATAACGTCACTGTCGGGCAGAAACCTCGTATCTCCAAGAGTACATTTTTACACAAAGTAAAGCCCTGCTTCATCTTACAAGACTGTCGCACAAGAAAATAGCAGATCTACAAGCACACAACGCCTCGCGGTGCGAGGCGTTGTGTGCTTGTAGATAGGCCATTTTCACTATTTAAAAATATTTTTTTAAATGATAAATACAAAACTACATACAAGGTTTCTACCCGACAACAACGATAAGCATTCAGGGTGTCATCTAAATCAGTGGGTTCCCGGCCATTTTCTAGATCAGGGCCCCCACTATAATGGAGTAGCTCACCCAAAAAAAGGACTTCTTTTCCATCAATTACACATGAAACCCTGAACTCATGGAGATTCTTAAGTTTTTGTCGCATTCCTATGTCAATAATAGGAATGTCCAACTCAAGCCTCACTCAATGGAGACTCTTTTGAGTCATGCATTCTAGGCTTCATGGGGTGTGTAATTGACCCCCAAAAAAAATCTCGAAATGGTTCACGGCCCACCCATCTGACCGCTTAACACGGTAGCCGATGGGCTTAGATGGGCGCCAGTGGTCAGGTGGGTGCACACACGCGTGCATTTTCAGAGCATGTTCATTTTAAACGATCGACTGTGTTCTGGCGTGGCTCACAATTTCCCCTGACAGCGACGTTGCGCTGCGTAGCTTTGTATCCTTGTCCTTTGTTAGCTGGCACAGTGTGTGAACTCAGCGTCGGTGTTTATAGCCAATTATTTGGGGTCCCACTTGCAATATCCTCACGGTCCAGCAGTAGGCCTCGGCCCACAGGGGGGGGCGGGAACCACTGATCTAAATAATCCCTGCCCCCCTTTCCCTTATACACAACCTAATTTCGTCACTGTCGTGCAGAAACCTTGTATGTCCAAGTTTCAAATGTTTTTTTGGTAAATTAAAGCCCTACTTCATCATACAAAGTGTTGCACAGAAGTAGTGAAAATAGCCGATCTACAAGCACACAACGCCTCGCGATGCGAGGCGTTGTGTGCTTGTAGATCGGCTATTTTCACTATTTTAAATCTTTTTAAAAATAATGACCAAAAAAGGGAAGGTTTTGGACATACAAGGTTTCCACCCGACAACGACGATTGCCTCTTTGGGTTATTGGTTTTGCAGGGCATCACAAACACCCAACATACAGTGGCTGTGGGGCCGCTTACAAAACACACACATACGCACGCACGCACACACACACACACACACGCACGCACGCACGCACGCACGCACGCACGCACGCACACACGCACACGCACACACGCACACACATACACAAGTTAACACTCCGACTGAACCAACCATGCATGAAAGAATGGGGACCCGGATCGTACAAACAAAACAAAACAATAAAAAGAAAGAGAGAGAGAGAGGGGAAAAAAAAGAATTAAAAAAATAAATTAAGTGTAAATAAAATATATAAAAACAGAAGTGAGGGAGGGGCGGAGGAGTGCACATGGGATTGTCTTCACTTTAGGTCCAAGATGTCTTCTTCAAAGGACGTGGAGAGGCCGAACGCACTGGCCACACCGGCCACCAGGGGGCTCTCCTCTCGCAGCCCCACCTTCTCGGCCTCTGGCTCGGAACCAGACGACAGGGCTGTCAAAGAGCACCATATTTGACGTGATTAGTTATATGCGAATAATTGCGATTAACTCTCAAATACCTGGAACGCGCCCGAGTCACGTTAGATTTTAACCACTTTAACCATTATTGTATGCTTTAACCTTAGAAAAATAGCAGATATACAAGCTTGTAGATCTGCTATTTTTGAAAAATCGTGAAAATGTGTGCAAGTCTATGAATATCTGTGACCCGATCTTTGACCCGACTTCTAAATCCTTCCGCTAAATCAGTGGTTCTCAAACTTTTTCATGTCAAGGTCCCCCAAAATTACAGGTATTTAGCTACGGACCCCCATATCAAAATATGTTGTTCCAGGGACCCCCCAGAAGCAGATATTTGATTTACAAATGTTCGCTTTTAAATAGATATATTCAAAGACTTGCAAAGAAAAATCATGATTTTTCAAAAATAGCAGATCTACAAGCTTGCAGCGCGGCACTCGGTGCCGCGCTGTGAGCTTGTATATCTGCTATTTTTCACTGGTTAAAGCATTCAATAATTCTAGGCCTAAATGGGTTCATGATTGGATTGTGTTTTAGGCGTTGAACATTGGAGCACATAAATACATATTACATTTCATAGACAATGATGTGGAAATAATGATGGAAATATGACTCTTTTCATTTCATCCAGCTGGTTAGTTTTTTAACAGATGAAAGGAACGTGCAGAGATAATTGTGATTAGCTCAAATAATTGGAATCAGGTGATTATTATGTATAACTTGCGGCACGCCTACCAGACGAACAATGCAGCTGGATGTCTGCGTCCACATCAGTCGACTCCAACCTGATTGGAAAGAAATATGCAATAAATAATAATAATAACTAGACTGCACTCTGTCGACGTGCCAACTTGCTTCTTGTGCACTCATGGCCTTATATGGCCTACTTGTGCGACAGTGTGGCGATCAGTGCTGTTCGGTGCTGTCTGTATGTGTTTGGGTGGGCAAGTTGGCACTCTGTCAAGGTGCCAACTTGCCCCTTGTTATTTATATCAGGTCGCAATAATACAATTAACGACAGTAACTCATATGGACATTATGTCAAATAAAAAAAGCAAAAAAAGCATATATTGGCCCATACCAATATGGTCAACGGTGAACCTATACACCCCTAGTTGATTCTAAAGCCCTGTTGTCCAGTAGTGGAAAGTAACTAATTAAATGTACTTAAGTACAATTTTGAGGTATTTGTATTTTAGGGTTAGGGTTAGTATTTCCAAGGGTTAGGATTAGTATTTCCAATTTCCAATACTTTTACTTCTACTTCTACTCCACTACATCTTGGAACCAAATATTGTACTTTTGCTCCACTACAATTATTTAAACACTTAAGTTACTAGTTACTTTGTAGATTTTGATTATTATTAGTTACAAAACATACATTAACCACTTCAGCCCGTTATACATTTTGGCCATTTGAAAATAGCCGATCTACAAGTAGATCGGCTATTTTCAAAAGATCTTTGTACATTTGAAAACTTGAAATGGGACATTCTGCGTACTGAGTACTTTTACCGTTGGTACTTTAAGTACAATCTGATGCCAATACCTTTGTACTTTTACTCAAGTACATTTTGAATTACAGACTTTTACTTGTAACAGAGTGTTTCTACATTGCAGTATTGATACTTTTACTTAGAAAGACATTTTGCACTTTTCCCACCACCGCTGTCGTCCCTCACCTGTCACTGTTGGTGGACGTCAGGGCTCGTGCCTTGGGCTCCTCGTCGGCGTTCTTCTTGCTGGCCCTCCTCTGTTTGCTCGTACCGCTGTCCGACTTCCCGCTGGACTCCTCCGTCAAGCCTACGCGATAATAACAGGGTTCCTTTCAGCTATTCCAGTGGTTCTCAAACGTTTTAACTGCAATGACGCCGATAACTCTGGACAGTATACAAAATGGAACCAAGTGGACCTGTTAAGGGTCCATTTGGTTCCATTTTGTATAATGTCAGAGACACAGACCTGTAAGCGTCTGTATCTCTAAACCATTTTTCAGAACAGAGTTATAGACCTGCAAGGGTCTGTAACTCTAAAGCATTTTTCAGGGCAAAAGCATTTTGAACCAATTATTCCTTCTTCTTTTTACAGCTTGGCAAAGTTGTCAATAAACAGACCCTGCAAATATTGTCACTTTCTCTCTTTTCTCCCTATTGGCTAAAGGCCAGCACAATGAGGGGTCACCAATGGCTTCCCTGCCTTCCCATACTCTGAACCACAGATACAAAAAGCTAGATGCCTCATTCGCCTCTGCAGTTCATTGGAGCGACGTGCAACAATTGTAGTCTGGACTTCCTGGAAAAACGAAGGGACTGCTGCAAGTCAAGTGACTATTGGCAAATCACAGCGTGTCTTTTCTGGGACTTATCCTAGTACTACAATTCAATTCAACAGAGCCAGTTCCGATGTTGCGCGGCTTAGCTGTTCTTACAGGCTGTGTACGTAAAGACTTGCCCCCACCTGCCTCTGATTGGCCTAGCAACTTCCGTATGTCTGACGCACATGGAAGCGATGCACACGGATTCCCCTGGTCCCTCGATGCATATGCCCCAGAGCCGAAGGAGGCGTCTACCTTTCTATGTCTATAATCTGAATCAAGCCCCCCAGAGCCGTGGTAGAACAGTGAAGCTGGCGACGCCTGGTGGTCAAATCTGGGATTGCAAGATTTTGGTCACCAAGCGGTAAATGACATTTCATTGTCAGTCTTGTTTTTTCATAAAAGCTCCCACATGTTGTAAGAGCAAGGAAAACAACAGGTCAAATAATGTTCCTGATATGAGCGAAGGTTGTAAAACAGCAGCGTGACAGAAATGTGAACATGCAGCAATAGAACAGTAACATGTCGAACATAAGCCTATGAAAGTCTTGGTATGGGCCTCACTTATGTTGCTATGATTTTTTCTCTTCAATGTCCCACGTTGCCATGGTTACCATAGACTTCCATGTAATTGCGCAATTGTGTAAAAAGTGCACGCCCATGCCTAGCTGATGCACCACGTGTGTGCACACTGTTCACAGCTTTCAAACAAAAAAATCCGCTTGGAAATCCGTTCAGGCATTCATGATTTATGGGCCATTATGTTTTCTTCAGATGTAAACAAACATGGCTGCCATGTTTGAAGGAATGGGTTGGTATGGGGGTTAAACATGCAATTTCGCGATCGCGATCATGCCTAATACATTTCTGGAGGTCCAAAAAAAAAAATTTTTTTTTTTTTTTTTTTTTTCAAAAACGGCCCAAACTCGGGAAACTCGGGGTTGGCACAGCGTTGGTATCAATACAAACTCGGGAAACTCGGGGTTGGCACCAGATGTGTTAAGTCTGACATCATTTTGTAGGCGGAGGAGAAATTCTGGTGCCAAGAGCCAGCGCTCGTGAATCTTTTTACTATGAGCTAATTTTTCTTCTCTTTCTTGTTGACAGGCAAGTGATAGAATTATACTTTAGTCGTTATTTTTGTCTCGGATCTGTTGAAATAGCGAGGGACACAGCACTGCCCATATTGACAATAAATCTGCTTTGCACTTGACTACAAAATGATGTCATGGCTTAAGAAGCCCATGACAAATAGCTACAATGGCCGATCTGCAAGCTTGTGAATCAGCTATTGTCACGGAATGAGCGCCCCCCAGAATAGGGAAGATAAGGTTCAAGAGGTTAATGTAATTTTTGTTTTCACGTTTTGGCTTCAGGTTTTAACATTTACCCAGCAGCTCCTTGCGAGTGCGGCTGGCGATCTCTTTGATCTCCATCCGAGAGAGAGAGAGCGAGTGTGTGGCGGAGATGAGGGGCGCGGGGGCCACCATGACGGGGAGGGGGGCCGTCAACACCTTGTTGACCAGAGGGGACTTCAGGGGTCTCTCGATGCTGCGGCCCACCAGGTTGCTCAGAGGGATCTTGAAGACGTGCTTACACGCAGCGTCGCCTGGAAATACCAGAGGGGAGGAGGAAAACAAAGTGTTATATGAGACTAAAACTAACCAAATAATAACCAAAACTAGTTACTAAATTAACCCATTTAGGCTTAAAATTATTGAATTCTTTAACCAGTGAAAAATAGCAGATATACAAGCTCACAGCGCGGCACCGAGTGCCGCGCTGCGAGCTTGTAAATCTGCTATTTTTGAAAAAGTCGTTAAAATGTGTGCAAATATTTGAATACATGTATTTTCAAAGCGAACGTTTGTAACTCAAATTTGGCTTCTGGGGGGTCCCTGGAACTAAATATTTTGAGATGGGGGTCCGTGGCCAAATACATATCATTTTGGGGGTCCTTCACATGAAAGGGTTTGAGAACCACTGACATAGTAGTCTCTCAAGAACAGACTAACTGAGCTCCAAAGGACCTTTTCTTTGACGATGGCTGGCCAGATTGCTGACATAGAAGAACGGATGAAAATGTTTCACTGTCGCGCAAAAACCTTGTATGTCCAAAGCTGTTCCTTTGCAGAAAATGGAAAAGGACTTACCGAAACCACTTTAATTTTTACTTTCAAAATGTATAGCAAAAACAGAAGATCCACAAGCTTGTTGATCATCTGTCTTTTCCATTGTGGGGCATTCATTTACCAAAAATATATGGAGATACAAGGTTTGTATTCGACAGCAACAATATACACTTAATGTATATGTACATGTTAGAAGTGTGCAATTAGAATGACTTGACTGGTGAGTGAGTACTCATTCCCCAATGCTCACACAAGACTGGCCGGGACAACATAATTACATCTCCACATTTGAACGGCAATACCAGAATCTAGACTGATTGATGATCCTACATAATGAAATAATGTGTGATCGCATTAAGAATTATGAATCATCTGCTCTCTATCAGCCTAGTGTAATGTGAGCACTCAGTGATGGCCATTTATAACCAATCACTGACTATAATTATACAATATATAAATTAAAATGAATATTAAGGCTAGAGACATTTAGAAACCGCATTGAAATATGGTAATGGCTAAACATGCCAGCCTGCAATGCTCAATTGTGCCAACAGGGAGCAGTGTTATAGTTGTGCACCATTGAGATAGATTGGTATTAGCTTCATGGTTCTCAAAGTGGGGGCCAAATGGACCCTTACAGGTCTGTAAGTCTGATAGTATACTAGTAAGGCACCTTGCGCCAATTCTTGGCCATCTGGCCAGTGATATATATGGGACCAGTTACAGTACTCATACATGGAGACAGCTGCATGGTAGTCAACAATGTTATGTCAAAACATGCCCATATATGGTCATTCCCAGATATGTCCTTAATATTGATAACATAATATCCTTAATAATGACCTTAATATTGATAATATATAGGAATGACCCTCACAGGGGACTGCCCCATAGGTCGAACTCCCGTTGGGTCGAACACCGTCGACAGGTTAGCTACTCACCAGAGTCAGCAGGTTAGCTAATCACCCGCGTCACGGTTATTGAGGTTGGGGTTAGGTTTAGGATGAGGTTAGGGTTAGGGTTAGGGTTAAGGTTAGGTTTTGGTGGTCGGACCAAAGGGTGTTCGACCTAAGGACATGTTACCCCCTTACAGGTCTGTAAGTCTGATGGTATACAAATGGACCCTTACAGGTCTGTAACTCTGACAGTATACAAATGGAGCCATTTGGACCCTTACAGGTCCGTAACTCTTGACAGTATACAAACGGAACCAAATGGACCCGTCTCTCAGAGCTATGGGGGGTCCTGGAAATCAAAGGGCCACAGGAATAGCTACAGTACATGGACACACATATAGCCGTGCGACTGAATCAATGTTGAGGCACCGTACATGCATCTGAAATGTCAGCGGGTCAGAGGTGAGGAAAGCAGCACAGGGGAAAGGGAGGATTATTGGTATTATTTATGACAGGGAACAGGGCGGTGTCTCGTCTACCTGGAATGTCACCAGGGACGTGCTGGCCATTGGGAAAAGCGGGACAACTCCCGAACGGCCGGTTCATTCCATTAGGAAAAAGAAATACATAAAATGTCGGCCTTTGTTCCATTTTGGAGGCTTGGCGGCCAACAAAGTAAATCGTTACTGTCGGGCAGAAAAATGTGTAATTTTTTTCGCAAAGCAAAGCCTTGTTTCATCATACAAGGCTGTTGCACAAAAGTAGTGAAAACAGCAGATCTACAAGCACACAACGCCTCGCACCGCGAGGCGTTGTGTGCTTGTAGATCGTCTGTTTTCACTAGTTTAAAGTTGTACTATGTAACTTTTTTTATAAAACAAATCTTAAAATTCTCCTAACTATTAAATCACAAAAGTTTTAGAAGATCCGCGCCGTGAATTTCAGCCTGTAAAGCCTTCTCTATATGTAAACTGAGATCCTTGCCGTGGACCGGATCTCGCGCGAAAATTGCGTCATCACACTACCGGCCAATCACAGCGAGGGTTATACAACTGCCGGCCAATCACAGCGCATCTTGAAGTGGGGTCGCTATGGCAGCCATATTTGTTGTCGCCCGTTTGTACCATCCCTTCTCTAGGTAATTTCGCCTACCAGGCAGGGTGAAGGAGTCCGTATCTCTGGAATTACTGAATGCACAGGAACAAGGGACCCCTTAAAAGATAGATCTCAGCGAGGTGGAGGCAGACGCGGGGGTCTGAAGGTACGAAAAACGGACGAAAGACGCGGACGCGACCGCGGTTTGCTATAGGGCTAATGACCACTAGTTGGGCAACTTACACAGTATGGCTTTAAATCGTTTTTAAAATGATAAATACAAAACAAACGGTTTCCACCCAACAACGACAAAATTTAACTCATGTAATTGGCCCACTGGCTTGTCACTTTGTCACAAATCTTTGAGTAGCAGCAGTGCTTTAGAGAGAGATCTCTCTCTATAGCGTGCAATGAGGGCCTCTCCAACTCTTTTTCCTGGGCTGAATCAGAGGCCCAGCATGTCCCTGAATGTCACAAAGAAACGGCAATAAAACCAAATGCAGGGAAAGAAGCCATGCTATCTGGTGGAATATAAATGACTAGGATGGTATTGCACGTGTGTTTCTGGACCGAGGGGCGAGTCATCCTCCATCTCATGGACAAGTGCTACTGCTTAACTGAAATGAACATATTCAGACACCTCCATATTGTAAAGTTTTCTAATTGTTGTTGGGTGGAAACCTGGCTTGTATGTCCAAAACCGTTCTTTTTGTATTCATCATTTAAAAAATGATTTAAACTAGTGAAAATAGCTGATCTACCAGCACACAACGCCTCGCACCCCGAGGCGTTGTGTGCTTGTAGATCTGCCATTTTCACTAGTTTTATGCACTAGTGTATGATGAAGTAGGGCTTTAATTTACCAAAGAAATATACCGGTATACACGTTTGAAACTTTGAGATACGAGGTTTCTTGCCCGACAGTGATGATATATATATCATTGGAGGTAGATAATGCTGAGCGGCTACATCAGAACCAGCATCTTGTCCACATAAGTGATGTGATTACATCAAATGAAACATGACCTCCTCGAGGAGCAGAAAAACGCAGCCATGAGGACGGCGTGGAAGTAGAAGAAGAAGAAGAGGGGATTTTTGTCAGCACCAGTCTCTACATCCTCCCATCGCCCGCCCACCCTCCCTCCCTCCCTCCCTCCCTCCCTCCACATTGTGCTCCTGTTGCCAGTGATGGGAAGAAAATAAGTCTGTTACTGAGTACAAGTTTGGCATTCAAAATTCACTCGAGTAAAAGTGCAAAGGTATTGTCGTCAAGATATACTTAAAGTACCAATGGTAAAAGTAGTCATGCAGAAGTTCCCACTTCAAGTTTAAAAAAACAAATAATTTGGAAAATAGCAGATCGACAAGCTCACACCGCGTCACAAAGCGGGGCATTGTGAATTTGTAGATCTATTTTCAAATTGCTAAATTATATAATAATTATAGGCCTGAAGTGGTTTTGTAATAATAATCAAAATCCACTCCAAATAACTGCAGTGGAGTTAAATACAATATCTGCCTTTTTGAGATGTAGCGGAGTAGAAGTAAAATCATTGAAAATTGGAAAAATACTCCAGTAAAGTGAAGAACGGTACAGTACTAGAGTAAATGTACTTGGTTCCTTTCCACCACTGCCTGTTGCCCACCCTCCACATTGTGCCTGTATTTGGACGACCACTTTGGATTGGAGAGAGGGCTGACAAAAGTCTCCATGGCGACGGTGCAATCTGTAAATCATGCTGCGGCAAACGTGTCTTCCCCTCCTCTCTCCCTCTCTCTCTCTCTCTCCTTCACTCTCATCTCTGCACTTCATTGCAAGACGAGTGCCGCTCGCCTCATGCATTTCAGTCGGGTATTAGTTTCGGGAGAACGACGGTCTCCTATGGCAAAGTACAAATTTGGCGTGTATACAAACTGAACGCATGCGGCCAGCACACGCTCGCACCGTTTGTCTCTGAAGGTCTGACATCCACTCTCCATATCTTGTTCTGTCATTTTAACCTCTTTAACCATTAAATTCGGGCAAGTGTCATTTTCAATGTTTGCACTGGCTATTCAAAAATAGATGTACAAGCTCAGCAGGTACATCTCCAACTTTGTAGACAATTTTAAAAAAAACTTGAAAGAACTGCTTGTTTAGAAGGCATTTGTAGAATCGGCCTCAGGTCTCAATGGGTTTAAGTAACCCTACATAGCCTACTTTGTTGACTGGGGTACTTTGTCCTTGGTCCCCTACTTTTTTTCCCCTCCACACCAAATCTCCTTGCCTAATTCATCTACAAGCTCACAGCGTGTTGCGCTGCTAACGCGTCGTGAGCTTGCAGAATGTTCGCCGCCCTCCCCTCCTCCCCCCAGAATAGGAACGCTAAAGGATTTCACGTGGACGACTCCAATGGCATTCCTCCTTGAGCTATTTGTCTCCTCCTTGTGCTTTTCATTCGGCCCTCTCTATGCGTTCTCCAGTCTCCTCATGCTGCCTTAAGACCAGGAGGAGGTAGGATGAGGAGGAGGTGGGAGGGGGGGATGGGATGGGAAGACAGAATGTTCACTTAACATTCAAACAACGTTCAGTCAACATGCCGCTTCAGAACAGAGAGAGGGAGAGAGAGAGAGAGGGTGACAGACTGTGTGAGCAGCGTGCAGGCAGCAGTGAGCGGATGTGCATATTGTGAACCTCCCTCCCTCCCTCCCGCAGTACCTTCGGCGTCCTTAGACATGTACAGGGAAAGCTTGGTACCGTAGGGGATCCGAATAGAATCTGAACCAAGAAGAGGACGAAGAAGAGGATTACACACAGAAACGACACCCAAAAACAACAGTATGCGCATGCAGCTAAACTCCAAAACGCACACACCAGGGATGGGACGATAAGCGATATTATCGCTCATCGTGATAAAAAACGCTCACGATAATCACGTTGTGGAGTTTTAATTTATCGTGATATCGTCCTCCGTCATGCACTGGGACTTTTTATTTTTCCGAGTTTCATAACCGGTATCATTTAAACACTATATTGGTAAAACGTACTTATAATAACAGTATATGTACTTGATACAGTTTCTTTTTTCACTCTCTACCAAATCTCTTTGCCCAAAAATAGCCGGTCTGACTACAAGCTCACAATGCGTCGCGATGCTTTGCGACGCGTTGTGAGCTTGTAGATCTGCTATTTTTTGGCAAATGTTCCGCTCCAGGATAATGGAGGATATATTCTGATTATCGCGATAATATCGTAAATCGTGATTTCTTTGGTCACAATAATCGTGATATCACATTTTCATATCATCCCATCCCTAGCACACACACACACACACACACACACCACACACACTTCCCTTTAAGTCTACGGTCCCCTTAAGCATAGGATCATGACAGTTCCAAATACTGTACATAGAAAATTGGCAGATTAAACAGGGAAATCTGAGCAAACGGTAGAATGCATTTCCAAAGCGGTTTATTTACACCACAACCTACATACAGACCCAAGTGCCCGGCAGCCCCAGCTAAACACCAGCAGTGGCAGCCAAAGCCTCCACCCTGTCAGCCTTAATGGAACTCGTAAATAAAACATTCCCTCAGGAGCAGGGGAAGAGGCAGTGTTGATGGAAGCGGCGAGAAGGAAGACGCCCGAGTGTGTAAAAACAGGGACACGTCGCCGCCGTCGGCCTGAAACCTTGTATGTCGGGGGAAAAAACTGTTGCTTTTCAGGAAATAAGAACCTGTGTTCAAATGGATCCAGCGTAGTTATTATTTAGTCACAAGATCTTGTTAATACTTTTGATTGGTTCATTATTTTGTTGCTGTCAGGCAGAAACCTCATATATCCATATTTATATCATCTGTATTTTTGTGTTTTTCTTTTTTTTTTGCTTAAATGAATGCCCTACTTGACCGTACTACAAGTGTCAAAAGTTGCAGATTTTGGACATAATGAGGTTTCCACCCAACAGCGACCACTTTCACAATCACTTCTCAAAATGTCTGAAAACTAGCAGAAATAGCTGATCTGTAGGCTTACACATCGGCTATTTCCGCTTGTTTTTTTGTTTTTGTTTTCACGACACTGTTGTATGACTGAGTAGGGCATTCATTTAAACGTTTCACTGTGGTCATTTAGAATAGAGCACCAAGGTAATTTACGCATCCCACCTGGGTCACACCCCCCCCCCCCCCATTCTGAATTCCCATAGACATCTTTAATATCAGAAACAGACTGTATCAAACACGAGTGACTGACTATTGTAAACGATACAGAGCCACCTCCCCGACAATATCGCCGGGACAGTTTGTTGTCTGTTGTTTGGTGTACCGTTATGGTCTGTACGCCTGAAATTCGTCCAGTGAGAAAGGTTCCGTGGTGCAAAAATAAGTGAGATATATATATTTTTTAAAACGTGTTATTTGTCTGTAATTCATTTATCAAAATGAATCAGTTAATCGGAATGAATCCCAGCCCTAGTTATTTTCCATAGAGAAGATGCTTCAATGACCCAGGGGATGAAGGAGTGACGCCAGGTCTTCGGTACTCTGTCGCTGTCGACACGTCCGACGACGGCCGCGTCTCCTCCTAGATAACAATCATGATGAACGGGCCAGGGAGCGGCCATCACTTTCATTAAACGGGCCATCAATTAGCTCAAGCAAACTGGCGTCCTTGTGCATCACGTACGACTTCACCCAGCTGGGCAACATTATCGTCACCGCCGGGTGGAAACCTTATATGTCCACATTTTGGGCCATGTAGGCGAAGATTTTTAAAATCTGTTAATAGTTGTAACATTTTCTACCTGCCGCCCTACAAGCCCACAAGGCATGAGACAAGATGCTCTACCTGCCGCCCTACAAGCCCACAAGGCATGAGACAAGATGCCTTGTGAGCTTGTAGATCTGATATTTGTGCTACTTTTCCGCCACACTAGTGTCATACAACGAAGTATAGAATAATAGAGGCATTCGTTTATGAAAGAAAACCTAAGAAAGCTAGGCGTACTGTGGAGATACAAGGTTTCTTCCTGACAGCCTAGATATATTTGTCCCGTGTCAGACAGCATTATAAATCTAGAGGAAAGAATGGCATCCTAATTAGTAAGAAGGAGAGAGCAGGACGGGAGCAGAGCCTCAGATGAGGGGGCCGTTATTGATTTCTGCTTCATTCTTCAAAGGACAGACGACCTATATGAGGAGACAGTGTTTGCTGTGTCCTTTGGCGAGAGGGGACTGTGGGTGACTCGTCTGTTTCGGCTGTTGAAAACAGCCGACCTACAAGCCGAGAACGTTCTCAACATGCAGATCGTCTGTTTTCAACCAGAGACTTTAGGTTGGGATAATACTAGGCTACTGCAGGTCGAGGCCAAATTGTCTGACGTCCTCGCGCTGAGTTCACACCGGCAGAGGCAGCGATTTCTATCGCTCCGTTTCATCGCAAAAACGTACATAATACATAATATCGCTTATCCTACCACTGGGTTAGGGGGTACTTCCTGTTACCAGGCTCTTTAACTCTGAGAGTGAATGAATGGAACCAAATGGACTCGTAAACCATTTGAGTCATAGGGGGTCAGTGACCTATTATATGCAATGCATAGTAAACTGGGGGCTCTTGAAATGAAGCAGTTTGAGAATGCCTGCCATAGCTCAAAAAATTAATATCGTGTTTGTTACCTTAAACAACCTTGCTTGACATTTGCCTTTCATCTTCATCTTTACTTTCTTTAAAACGACTCTCATTGGAACCGCATTGAAACCTCGCCGCTTTTTCAGGAACGCGGCAGCGAAATAGCACTGCTGGTGTGAATTCAAAGTACAGTACCTGTGATAAACTCCAGACAAATATGATTATTTAGGTTGCTCACAGCCTGAAGAGGATGAGAACCGAATGGTTTATTACACTGTTTCTTCTTGTTTCTTTTTTATGGTCACGACTCGAGTAAAAATAAAAAAATATTTTCCTCCATTTATTTGAAACATGTATTAAAGAACTTTAAAACAAACAAACACACAAGAAATCTTCCGATCTGCAAGCTCACAGCGCGTTGTGTGCTTGTAGATCTGTTATTTTCACTAGTTTGGGTCCTGGGCAAACGTCTAATCTCTGTTTTGGGTCTCAACCCAAGTTTGGGATAACACTGGTTCATTAGATCTTACCGTCGCCGAGTGGCGAAGGGAACACGGGCATCTCGTAGCCCGTGGGCGTCTGTGGAGAACTCTGGGAGCTGGTGTCCCTGGAGCTGCAGTTGGAGGCAGAACTCACCGGAGCCGAGGACACAAAATAGATGTCTGACTGGAACAGACAAAACAAATCAAACATGAATTAGGCTCTATGCACAGCACTGGAAAGAATGTATAGGCTCTTCCTTAAAGTTCCTTCACAGGTCTTCTCTCTCTCTCTCTCGATCTATGGCCCAGCAGCCATATTGGAAAGAAATCGCTCCTCTTCCTCATTTCCTTCACAGGTTTTACCAATCCCTGACCACTGGTGTAGCAAGCAGAGTCTTTCCAGTGGGGAAACATGAACAATAGCAGCACCCTGACTCTGTTTGACCAGAATGGAACAGAGGCTTATATAACAGGCTTCATGCACAGCAGCCATTTTGGAGAGAAATTGGGTCTCTTCTTACTTCCTTCACAGGTGTTACCAATTATAATAATGAAGGTTCTGTTCCATTCTGGTCAAACAGAGGCAGGGTACTGATATTGTGCAGGTCGGCACACTGGGAACACTCTCCAAATGTTCCAAATGGCCCCTAAAAGGTGTGTAACTCTGAGAGTGTACAAATGGCTGCTGTGCATAGAGCGTATAGTCATATGTTACCTGCATGGAATAAAGCAAAAATTAAATATGACTTGTAATGACGATATCTAGGTATTATCATTGTAAGCCTATGTATGCTGCTGTTCTACATACAGCCAACAGGTTGAAGAAACATTTGCTTTTATGACATTTCTGAGACCATTCATGCTAATGGAAGATGATTCTAAACATGTATTCTATTGCTAGTTTGGCCACTTCAAATAGTCTGTAATCTTAAACTAACTAATGACTGAAAGTCTACGACGTGTTGTGGGCTTGTAGATCGTCTATTTTCGCTGCGCAACAAGCTTCCATTGAGGACGACGGAGAACTTTAATCCAAGTATCCGCGATAAGATAAGTAGTTTTAGTATGAAAACCCACGTTTGTTTTTAAGTATCCTGTATCATAACATAACTATTAAGTCTGCCATAATAGTAACAAACTAAACCGCTTGGATATCGGTAGAAAAGTCTTCCATGAAGATTACGATGATATTAATTGCAGACCTGCTTCAATAGACATACTGTACTGTACATGGAGCACACATGTACATAGGAGGAGGCACGACTTGCCCCTGCCCATATGGCGGTCCTGGTCCCGCTTGACGCATCGCTCCAATGCGGTATCTACATGCACATACGTATGGTTAGCTGCAGGGGTGTCGCACCACATTTTGGGCCCTGGGTACCACTGCGGTACCTATTTAGACTGGGTTATTATTATTATGCATTATTTTGTGCTTTAACAGCAGATATACAAGCTCACAGCGCGGCACCGAGTGCCGCGCTGCAAGCTTGTAGATCTGCTATTTTTGAAAAATCGTGAAAAACCTATGTTTCTATGTCAGTGGTGCTCAAACTTTTTCATGTGAAGGACCCCGAAAATGATATGTAGTTCCAGGGACCCCTCAGAAGCAAAGTTTGAGTTACACATGTTCGCTTAAAAAAATACATATACCGGTATTCAGATTTGCACACATTTTCACGACTTATAGCAGATATACAAGCTCGCGCAGTGAGCTTGTAGATCTGCTATTTTTCAACAGCTAAAGTATAAAATAATCAAGACCCCTCCACCTTGGGCCCTAGTAACTCAGTCCCACTTTTCCCCCCCTTGTGACGCCCCTGGTTGGCTGTGCATTACATCACACTGTTGGCTGAATTACAGTCTCTCCCTGGCCTGAGTCATTAGACACACCTGTTGTACATCCATCTAATTATCCATCCAAGACATTTCTGGATTTCCAGAGAGAGCATCTCTCTCCATCTGCTCTTTGCTTGTACCATCTTGCCATATCTTCAATAACCTGAGACCAGTGGTAGAAAGTATTACTAAGCACATGGAGGTACATTTCTTTTACTGGAGTATTTACAATTTTCTGTACTTTTACTTCTACCCCACTACATCTCAGAGGCAAATATTGTACTTTTTACTCCACTAGAATTATTTGAAAACTTTAGTTAGTTAGTTTGTCCACTTCAGCCATATATACTTTTCTGCCTTTTGACATTCTGCACAATGAGTACTTTTTACTTTTGGTACTTTAAGTATATTTTGATGCCGATACGTTTGTACTTTTACTCAAGTACATTTTAAATACGGGACTTCTACTTGTAACAGAGTATATCTACATTGCAGTGTTGTACCATCTGGCCAAGACCATTCCACTGAAAGACTGCGATATTCTGGACTTTCCACGGACATCACAGATAACAGAATTACGCAGAAAGACTTTCCATGTGGAAAGAATCGCTTTGTGCTTGTTACAATGCGCACGGCAAACAGCTTCAATTATATTTATTTGTTGGCCCCGAAAATGAAAGAGACCAAAACAAAACAAAGCAAACCCTCTTGCTGTTATCTGCTCCTCCTGAGTCCTACATTGTGCTTTTCAGAGGACAAGGTTAACAGAAAAAAGGTTGTACACAGTACGGTATGTCCTCTTCTAGTTCTATTGTGAATATCCAACACAGTTTAAGGCAAAGTGGGAACATCCATTCATTTACCAATGGAACATGTACTGAACTAAAATAATAATAGTGTGTATTCACTATTCATAGTGAACACATCACAGGGGACACACTGACCCGGGACGCAGTCAGCTGTAGCTCTGGGACCACTGCTGTGTACACCAGGTTGCCGTTGACGACCAGTCGAATCTCAATGGAGTCCGTTGTGAAGGCCAAGATATAAGGGAACGCACAAACTGAAAAACGAAACGAAGTTAACATTATTATTGGGATTTGGGAGGGGGGGGCATTTATTGCTTTATTCAGGATGCTGAACAAAGAGACATGAAAGCTAGGAGACAAGAGACGATTCTTGGCATAAGCAATATAAGCGGTCGCCTAGGGCCATAACCAATAAGGGGGCCACATCACAGGAAGAAGATTATTTTTAAACATATTGTTAAATTATGTCTCCATTCCGACATGTCTCCATTCCGACACTAACCCTATACCTAACCCTAACCTCTATAGAAGTGTTGCCACTTCGACAATAAGAAGTCAATGTCGGAATGGAGACATGTCAGAATGGAGAGCAGCCCCCATATATCCCCTATCCAAAAACTAGTGTTATTATTTTAATATGCCCTCCTTCCCCTTAATCCCCAATCCTGGGTGCCTGTACTTGCTTCATGAGCAAGTCAATATGCCTCCAAAAAGAAAAATTCGATCTGGTGCTGCAGATTATTTTAGGTGGCGCCCCACTGACGGATGTGCACATAAGCGCATATCCGTCAGTGGGGAGCCATCTAAAATAATCTTGCACAGGGCCACCTGAGTCCTAGAACCGGCACTGCCAGCAGAGAGGGGATATGGGCGTGGTTTACTGGTGCCACTAAAAAAAATCTCACACAAATAGCCAATCTACTCGTGTTGTGAGCATATATAGATCGGTAATTTTGTGCCAAATGCTCGACCTGTTTTAGCTTAGAGTAGGGTGTGTGTGCGGTTTCCTCCTTTCATGTTTTGCATTCATAGGACTGCATTTTGATGTACCATAAAGAAACCTTGCACACACACACACACACACACACACACACACACACACACACACACACACACACACACACACACACACACACACACACACACACACACACACACACACACACACACACACACACACACACGCGTGCGCGCGTGCGTGCATGCGCAAAAGCTAAAGCTCAATGGCCGCCTGTGGCTACCCGTGTGGTAACCATGGAGACGGATGGGCTCTGGCCGGGGCAGTAGCAGCCCGGGCAGGGCGTGGTTGTGTTGTTTCCGTGGCAACCTTACCGACGGCATTACGGTTCTGCCGTCGTCGCGGTAACCTACCGATGGCGTTGGGCATCTGGTTCCAGCTGAAGTGGAAGTCAGAGGTGTTGGCCTGGATCATGGGCGTGGAGCCGTTGAATGGACACACTTTCTTATAGCAGCACATGTCTGCATGGGGACACACAACAACACAACCGGTTCGACTAAACGTCTTCATGTCAAGAAAAGCCCAAATTAAAAGGTAGGTTAAGTGCCCTCGTAACATAGTATAATCTCTTTGTTAGTAGATTATGGTATTTGACCCGACAGACAGACAGACAGACAGACAGACAGACAGACAGACACATACTATAATGTTCAAAACAGTTACTTTCCAGGAGAGAAAAAAGACCAGTGTTCCAATAGATCAAGGTTCTTCAACAGGGGGTCCGGGACCCCTGGGGGGTCCTCAAAAGAGTTACTACAGCGGGTCCTCCAAATTCCAATCCCTTTTATATTAACAACTTGAACCCTAGTGTCCATATTCTGAGAACTATAGCCAAAATAGCAGATCTAAGATCTTGTAGAGCTTGTAGATCAGCTATTTTCGGCAAAGAGGTTTGGTGTAGAGGGCAAAAAGAGCAGACTAAGTACAGAGTGAAAGGACAAGTTTATTAGGTAATGACGGCTCAAGTGGTTAAATATCTGAAAACACAAATTGACATGAATCCAACATACACTGATGATTGTGCCGTCAAACAATGAAACTATATGGAAGCTATGAAAAGGTAGTGGGGGTCCCTGCTTCATCTTTCTCTCAACTAAGGGGTCCTTGGCCGAAAACTTTGAAGACCCCCAAATGTATTTTGTTAATGTTATTATGGGTGAAAATGTAATAAAAACGAAATGATATGAAAATGAAAAAATGGGGGTGGGGATGCAAAATAAAAACAAAAGGGAGAAACACTTATGAGGTCTCTGCTCCACAGTGACAATATATCGTTTTCATTTTATTCCAGAAGGTTGTAGTGGAAGAGGTTAGAAACAATGACCAAAATAAAAACAGAAATGTGAGACTCACAGTTGTAGCACAACAGTAGACCGGCTTCACCGTCTTCATAAACATCGATAGCTGCCACAAAGTTCACCTGCAAGCAAAACACAACTCAGGCTACAACTCAGCTGAGAACCAAAAGATACATTCATTCGGTGTGCCCCCAGGACCCAAACTTCAAATGAATCAAAGCTGAAAGCCTTGCTTTTTATGTATTCATTCAATCATTCAAGAAAAAAATTAAAAATCACACCCAATGTGAAGTGAGCGGTGGTCGTGCTTGCATAACGTCTTCAGATTTGAGTCTAGGATGTACAGGCTATGCTACACACACACGTTTTGCTATGGCAAAACGCTGAGGAAAAAGGCTACAGACATTATGATGATGACGTCACAAGACAAACATGATGCTTAGGGTTGGGTATCGTCGGTGATACTTTTAAGGGTATCGATTCAATGACGTCGATACTATCGGTATCGGTTCACGTAAAAACGAACGATACCTTGTTTTGATACTTTTGAATGCACCCCTTGCCGGTCGCATCTGTAACAATTGGGCTACTGAGAGTTTAATGACTGCTTTAGTAGGCTACACTTGTTACTGTGAAAATAGCTGAGAATAGCCTATAATGTTTATTATCTATCTATAAATGCGAGAAGTCTCTGCGTGTCTGCGTGTATGTAATCCGCGTATCTCGAGAACCGTTCGTCCCACCGGCTTCAGATTCGGCACGCGCGTTCCCCGCCGCGGCACGGAGTGCAGTGCCGGGTCTCGACCCGACCCGACGCGAGGTTTTCCCGAACCGGCGCGAAACGTTCGGAATCTCCTTATGCGGGGTTGATTGTTGACATCAGGCTGTTCCGGAGGAAATCGTCGAAAGCTCTGACTCATTGTGACATCACTTCATAAAAGGCTCTGACATCACGTACGCCACATAAGTCAACAAAAAATCTCTGTGAGTGTGTATGCCGGGTCTCGACCCGACCCGACGCGCGGTTTTCCCGAACCGGCGCGAAACGTTCGGAATCTCCTTGAAATCTCTGTGAGTGTGTATGTATGTATGTAATCCGCGTATCTCGAGAACCGTTCGTCCCACGGGCACGCGCGTTCTCCATATATGGGCATAAAATGAATGCCCCCATATATGGGCATAAAATGGATTGCAGACAGACATATGGACATAAATGGACAGAGGCAAACAGATGGTCAAAGATCTCCATATATGGGCATAAAATGGACGCAGACAGACAGATACAGATATCTCCATCGGAGCTGATTGTTGATTGTTGACATCAGGCTGTTCCGGAGGAAATCGGCGCAAGCGCTGACTCATTGTGACATCATTTCATAAAAGGCTCTGACATCGCGTACGCAACATGAGTCAACAAAAAATCTCTGTGAGTGTGTATGTATGTAAACATGAGTCAACAAAAAATCTCTGTGAGTGTGTATGTATGTATGTAATCCGCGTATCTCGAGAACCGTTCGTCCCACGGGCACGCGCGTTCTCCATATATGGGCATAAAATGAATGCCCCCATATATGGGCATAAAATGGATTGCAGACAGACAGATACAGATATCTCCATATATGGACATAAATGGACAGAGGCAAACAGATGGTCAAAGATCTCCATATATGGGCATAAAATGGACGCAGACAGACAGATACAGATATCTCCATATATGGGCATAAATGGACACAGGCAAACAGATGTTCAAAACGGGTCCTATGACAACAGGTGTGAGGTTTGCATTAAAGGGGGAACCGGCACTGTGTCTGCAACACAGTTGGAGGCACAGACAGATACTCCATATATGGGCATAAAATGGACGCAGATAGACAGATATCTCCATATCTGGGCATAAAATGGACCCAGAACTATAACTGCAGTGATCTCCATATATGGACATAAAATGGACGCCGACAGACAGACAGACAGATACAGATATCTCCATATATGGGCATAAATGGACACAGGCAGACAGATGGTCAAAACGGGTCCTAAAGGGCGGGGCATTCATTCCCTATTTACATTGTTCCGAGTTGGCCAGGTCGCCGACTAGACGCTGGGCCAGCTTCTAGTTATGATAATGATCCAACGTCTATAAAATAGCTCATAGAAAAGGGCAAATAATAATTATTATAATAATAATAAATAAAAAGTCGAAAAATCGAAAATCGTGTCTAAAAAGGTATCATATCGATTCCCAGGTATCGTATTGATTAAAAGGTGAACGATACCCATCCCTAATGATGCTACGTACACACATTTTACTATGGCAAAATGCTGAGGAAAAAGTCTACAGACACACGCTCAGCCACGTATAGGAGCGGTTTACCACCGCTCAAAAATAAATCCTATATTTAGTCTTATTGGACTGAGCCAATTCTTTTTTTGTATTATAATTCAAGGAGAACAATCATCATGTGTTGGTGCAGCTGCCCATCCAGCCACTCCTCCCCAGGTGCTGACTGGGAATTATAATGTGTTGATTCAGACAAGATGCTTGGTAATCACACGGTAAACAGAGAGGCCAGGCGGGCCAGAGGTCTTTCTTGGCCCTCTCAGATGAAAGCAAAAAAGAAATACAGAATTGTGTGTGTGTGTGTGTGTGTGTGTGTGTGTGTGTGTGTGTGTGTGTGTGTGTGTGTGTCCGCGCGCGCGCATGTGCGCAAAAATAGCAGATGTAAAAGCTCGCAGCGTGGAACAAAGCGACGCGCCGTGAGCTTGTACGTCTGCTATTTTTGGATAGCCAACGATAAAATCTCAAAACAACGTGGATGCTTTCCAAGTTTCAATGGGTTAAAATAAGATTCTTCGAGTAAATCTGACAATTAGGGAAAGACTCAGGTTGAGGTTATAGCGTTACGTTAGGATTGGACATTTAGAGGTTTCGAATTTACGGGCTGGGGTAATAACTAATTATGCCTAAATCACAAATTATTATTTTGTGTGTGTGCCTGTGTGTGTGTGTGTGTGTGTGTGTGTGTGTGTGTGTGTGTGTGTGTGTGTGTGTGTGTGTGCGCGCCTCACCCTGTTGGCGTCCACGTGATGAAGCCGGTAGGCGTCTCCGGTGCTCTCGTTGATCAGGTCAAACTGGTGCTTGTACGCCACACAGATCATGTTGTCGTTCTCCCCCGTGGGCCCGTCCACCAGCGCCATGACCACCGGCGGGTCGCACAGGCAGATCTCCTACAGGACAGCATAGTGACAGTGAGAAGTTACATGACCACCAGCCCTCTTTCCATGCCATACCTGAAGGCAGCATTCAAGAGAATTGCCTTGTCCAAACTCTTCTGAACTTGAATGCAGCATTTTATGTTGAAAGAATTTCCCTCTCTGTGTAGAAATCCATCTGCAACGCGTTGTGAGCTTTGAGGTCTGCTATTTTTGATATTTTCACCAAAAGGCCCTTTTAGAAATGTCAGCCCCTTCTCTGCACGTCCCTGGAAGTCACCTTCTTAAACTAATGGCCCAAAGCATTTTTTAAAGCAAATGATATCTTTACCTAAGTCATAAACTGTTATAAACATTTTGGGTGAAATAAGTTAGTTTTGTTTCGGATATGTTTTTTTTTCTTCCTGTGATTCCTTTTCAGGCCGTGATAATCTCTGATAAAGTCTGTTCTAGCTGTAATAATTTCGAGTGTCACTATACCCCTAAGCTCCTACCGGTTTTCATTCATTTGGAACAATCTGCGTGACAATGACAAGACAACGCCACATGCTGCATACCCGTATGTACTGAAACTCCTCCACCGGCGAGTCTGTCCCCGCTGCGATGGCGCTGAAGCCCTCGGGGCGCGGCTGTTTCCTGGTGATCAGGAGGAGCTTGTTCCTGATGGCTGCCACTATCCTCAGCTCTGAGCCGTGGTGAGTGTTGATGGAGTACAGATGACAGCCTGGGACAGAGAGAGACAGAGACACATACTGTATGCAGTCAGACAGTGAGAGACAAAATAATAATACTAACTTTGTCGGAGATCCCTGATGTCATCAATATTAACCCATTTAGGCCTAGAATTATTGAATGCTTTAACCAGTGAAAAATAGCAGATATACAAGCTCACAGCGCGGCACTGCTTGTAGATCTGCTATATTTGAAAAAGTCGTGAAAATGTGTGCAAATCTTTGAATATATGTATTTTCAAAGCGAACGTTTGTAACTCAAATTTTCTATCTGGGTGGTCCCTGGAACTAAATATTTTGAGATGCGGGTCCGTGGCCAAATGCATATAATTTTGGGTGTCCTTCACATGAAAAGGTTTGAGAACCACTGACATAGTAGTCTCTCAAGAACAGACTAACTGAGCTCCAGTTAAGTGAAAAGGACCTTTTCTTTGACGATGGCTGGCCAGATTGCTGACATAGAAACATGGGTTTTTCAAAAGATCTTAGAAGGATTCAAAAGACACTTAGAATCGGGTCAAAATTCAAATTTTCACGATTTTTCTAAAATAGCAGATCTACAAGCTCGCAGCTGTGAGCTTGTATATCTGCTATTTTTCAATAGTTAAAGCATAAAATAATGATACACAATAATGTGTACCCGTTCTGAATGAGTTAAGTCCATATCTGGGAATGCCCATATTTGGACATATTGTGTAAGTCTCATGCGGTCTATAGTCATGTTTCCATAAACGTATTCGAAAATAGGAAGCGAATTATCAGAAATGCGGGGAAGGGAAAGTGTTTAACTTGGAGGACGATACGTCATAATTCATTCGCATTTATTGGCTGACCCGTTTCCATTCACCTCCTCCAAGCGGATAAAGGTTTTTGCAGATGATGAAAGTTTATTCGAATTTTGAAGTGTTTCCATAAAAATATTTATGCGGATAACACTTAATGCGTATTGAGAGGCTTTATGGAAACGCCACTTATGACATCTATGATGTCAGACATCAGTCATATCCATGGGTGCGTTCGGAAACCCGCACCGGGTGTGTGCTCAGTGCAGTGAGTGCAGTGGGCGTGGCGTTGTAGAGTGCGTTCAGTGTGGCTTATTTATGAACGACCAGTTTTAACAGGCAGCTGTGTGCTTTTTCACTCTGAACTCTGAAGGTAAACTTTCTGAAAAGCAGCAGTTGCTAGTATGCTAACGTAACGTTGCTATTAGGAGATGTAGGTCTAATTCACAACATTGGCATTGTGAAACTATCAAGCCCACACGACCAATTAAGCTGCAAGTGCTGTATTTTGCGGTTATTTCCTCCATTGTTCACAGCTGAGAAGCATTCGAGACACGGCCATGAAAACCAACCAATCAGAACACCGCACCACACCACCACAGACACCGCCAAACCCCATCTTCTGAGTAGGGTCGCTCAGTGCGTGCACTCAACACACCAGTGCGCCGCGCACTGGATTTCCGAACGACAACGCACCAAGTGCACCGAATAAACGAACGACAACATGGCACACCAGTGCGTTGAGTGCGCATTTCCGAACGCACCCTATATTTGGGAAAATATGGCCACATTTTGTCCAACTTAAACAACCCACCAGGTCTGTGCATTTCTTTGGTCAAAGTTAATCCCATTAACCCATTAGAATTATTGAATGCTTTAACCAGTGAAAAATAGCAGATATACAAGCTCACAGCGCGGCACCGAGTGCCACGCTGCGAGCTTGTAGATCTGCTATTTTTGAGCGGTGGTTACACCGTCTCCTATACGTGGCCGTGTGTGTATGCGTGTGTGTGTGCGTGTGTGTGTGTGTGTCTGTATGTAGCCTGCAGGCCTGCAGTACCTTTTATGACCACACATGTTAAGGGAGGGGCGCTGTTGTTCAGGCCAGGCCAGACCAGGCACACACACACACACGCACACACACACACACACAAACACACACACACACACACACACACACACACACACACACAGGGGGGAAGGGGGGGGGGGGGGGGGGGGAACCACCGCTCAGTTCACACGGGTGTGATTTTTTTTTAAGTCGTGAAAATTTGTGAAAATCGTTGAATATATGTATTTTTAAAGGGAACGTTTGTAACTCAAATTTTGCTTCTGGGTGGTCCCTGGAACTAAATATTTTGAGATGGGGGTCCGTGGCCAAATAAATATCATTTTGGGGGTCCTTCAAATGAAAAGATTTGAGAATCACTGACCATAGTAGTCTCTCAAGAACAGACTAACTGAGCTCCAGTTAAGTGAAAAGGACCTTTTCTTTGACGATGGCTGGCCAGATTGCTGACACAGAAACATAGGGTTTTTCAAAAAACCTTAGAAGGATTCAAAAGACACTTATAGAATCGGGTCAAAAGTCAAATTTTCACGATTTTTCAAAAATAGCAGATCTACAAGCTGCAAGCTTGTACATCTGCTATTTTTCATTATGTAAAGCATAAAATAATGATACACAATATGTGTACCCGTTCTGAATGGGTTAATAGTCTTTAAAAGACAAAGAAGCACACACTGTAGCCAAAGTGCCAATATTTATTTTAAGACGCAGAGGGGAAGTTGATCCCATGCCAAGGCGCCAGTGCTCACCCAGCCGTCTGCTGTCACCCAGGCGGGTGCTTCTACTCACTACGTCTCTGAGACAAATATTGTACTTTTGTTAAGCTCATAACAAAATGGCGATCTACAAGCTCACAAAATGACAGTGGTGGAAAAAGTATGTAAATTCTTTACTTAAATAAAAGTATCAATACAGCAATATAGAAATACTCTGTTGCAAGTAAAAGTCAGGAATTCAAAATGTACTTGAGTAAAAGTATGAAAGTGTTGGCATCAAAATGTACTTGAAGTACTAAAGGTAAAATTACATAAATATTTGAAAATAGCAGATCTACAAGCTCACAACGCATCGCAATGCGACACGTTGTGAGCTTGTAGATCGGCTATTTTCAAATAGCCAGGTGTAAAATAGTGGTTAAAGTGGTTAATGTATGTTTTATAAAATTATAATTTGTATCTGCAAAGTAACTAGTAAAGTTTTCAAATAAATGTAGTGGAGTAAAAATAAAATATTTGGATCTGAGATGTAGTGGAGTAGAAGTAAAAGTATTGGAACTTGGAAATACCTCAAAATCGTACTTAAGTAAATGTACTTAGTTACTTTACACCTCTGCAAAATGAGTGTGAGCTTGGTAGACCTGCTGTTTTTGCAGAATGTTGGTGTTGCTGTCTAGCTCAGCATGAAGCCCCCCCCCCCAAAAAAAGCGTAAGTAACCGTGTCACCATGAAAAGAAAACAGAATGTTTTACTGCGTGATACTGAATTAAGAATAGCTCCAGGTCTGGTTAAAAATGATTTGCTGCTAAATATGTCGAAAACTGCTACAATCTGCTACGCACACAGACATTTATAAACGTCATCTTCACAAAGCTGTATTAAGTGCATCATTACAAATATAAATTATATATTGTGCAATTATTAAGGACAAAAACAAACACATGTACACACTCAGGCACGCATGCGTGCGTGCGCGCGCGCGCACGCACGCACGCACGCACGCACGCACGCACGCACACACACACACACACACACACACACACACACACACACACACACACACACACACACACACACACACACACACACACACACACACACACACACACACACACACACACACACACACACACACACAATAGACATGAATGAATACTATTTACTATTTGCATGAATGTTTTTGCTTACTTGCTCTAAATGGAGATTGCTATTGGTTTTGCATTTCATGCAGATTCTTTTGAAATGTGGGGGCTATGAATATCTTCATTGCAGTATTGATACTCTCCACCACTGTCCACTGTATTGCATTGTGGTTGACACTGGCACCATCTCACAGATCAATGCTGTGGCTTGGAGAGAGATGGGACACCCCACCACAGACAGAGAGATGGGACACCCCCACAACAGACAGCTGGCATCACGCCAGGGGTTAGGGTCACATTCTGTGTGTGATTAGGAGTGCGTACAACATCGGTATCTACCATAACTCAGCCGATATGTGCTGATTTTTAACCACTTTCAACTTATTTTGAAGATTAGCTGGTAACAAACTCGGAGGACGGACGGACGGACAGACGGACGGACGCACGGACGGACAGGGGCGAAAACATACTCTCCCCCTGCCTTCGGCTGGTGGAGACAAATATCCGTCAAAACAGTCTAGTCTAGCGTTTCAGACTAGAGCAGTGGTTCTCACACAGTGGGTTCCAGGGACACCGAGGGTTCCTTGAGAGGGTTACAATCTGACCCTTACAGGTCTGTAAAATCTGACCCTTACAGGTCTGTTATGGGGGGACCTTGAAAATAAAAGGTTTAATATGAGTGTGCACAGTGAACCTGCTGGTCTAATGTTTAACCGAAAACACATTATTATACATTATTTTATGTTTTAACTATGCGAGCTTGTAGATCTGCTATTTTTGAATATCGTGAGCATTTGTGCGAGTCTTTGAATATTTTGACCCGATTCTATAAGTGTCATCTAAATCCTTCTAAGTTTTTTTTTTTTTTTTTTTACTATGTTTCTATGTCAGTGGTGCTCAAACGTTTTCATGTGAACCACCCCCAAAATGATATGGATTTAGCCACGGACCCCCATCTCAAAATATTTAGTTCCAGGGACCCCAGAAGCAAAAAAAATAATAAAATATAATTGAGTTACAAATGTTCGCTTAAAAACACAAAAATACATACACTATATTCAAAGATTTGCATTCCCAGTCTACATGGATCAATGCGAGTGTGCACAGTTAGTCCACGTTACCTTTGGTTTTCTCCAGTTTGTTTTCTCGGCAGTCACACTTGCCCCTGACCAGCTGCCTGTCCTCCAGGCCCCTCTTCAGGCTGCTGAGTCTGAACACATACAGCCGAGCATCCTTTCCTGCAACACACACCACAACATTTAAAACAAACCCCCCAAAATAATCATATTTTAACCGGGGAGTCGGGGACCCCCCCACCCTGACGAGCACTAAGAGTTGAGGCATTGCATTCTGTATAACACGGTGCTATTGTGAACTGAAAATAGCAGATCTACATGCTCACAACGCCTCGCGTTGCGAGGCGTTTTTTCGAGGTATTAAAAAAATCCTTAAATTGTCACTTTAGAAATGTGTAGATAGCCTCTATACACTTAAACTGTATGTTGGTTTGTTTGCTGTTGAGTGAGAAAACAACATTGCACATTAAGTTAATCATCTAGACCCCCCAAAATAATTTGGGGACCCCCCCCCCCCCACCCACAGGTTGAGAACCACTGCTATAGGGCAGTCTTTTCAACCTTGAGGGGGTTCCAGCAAGTGGTCCCCAGCTAAATGATGGTAACCAAATGGACCCCTCTTTAACTCCTGAGAGCGTAAAATGAAACCACATGGACCACTAAGGGTTTAATTACTGTTTAACACCTGCATTACTTAATTCACAAGACGTCTACACAATTAGAGAATGGAGAATAATTTCAATACAGCATGAAGTTGTGATACAAAATCTTATCCAATGACAACAACATATTCAAAGGTTTTGGGTCTGAGAAGCTCATTAAATGGTCGTCCGTGGCTCAAATGCCGCAAAAATAACAGACCTTGATATATATTTATATACGTTATGTTTAGGAACCAAGCCATCCAGGCTCCAGGTGAAGCTGGTTGAATCACGACTATACAACATTTGAAAAAGAATATAATCTTACAATAAATGCGAGAAGTCTCTGCGTGCGTGTCAATACATGCGCTTTTTAAGTGGTTAAAAGCACTGGTGCCAAAGCTGCAATAATAGCCTTCATCTTATATGGCCGTTACTGGGTCACATGGTGGCGTGCTGGTGGCGGCTCTGAGGCACTGCCATTATCACAGCGCCACTTATGTCATCAGCCAGACCCAGCCACTGCTGAGTTATAGTTTGTCACACCCATCGGCCTTTCACCGTGAATGAGTCATAGGCAAGGTGGCCCATATATCTTTGTGTGCATGTGTGTGCGCGTGTATATGTATACACTGACTATAATACACACACCAGAGAGAGAGAGAGAGAGAGAGAGAGAGAGAGAGAGAGAGAGAGAGAGAGAGAGAGAGAGAGATACCGACATTGTCCCACCCTGCAAGCAAGATTCTTATACATTTGAAAACTTGAGAAGGAGCATAATGAGTACTTTCTACTTTTGGTACTTTTGCCAATACCTTTGTACTTTTACTCAAGTGCATTTTGAATTCTGGACTTTTACTTATATCAATGCTGCAATTCATTGCAGCATTGATACTCAAGCAAAACATTTGTGTACTTTTTTCCACCCCTGTTCCCACGTCCCACCTACCTTTGTCAGCCCTGATAATGAGGAGGTCCTGAGGCTCCAGAACGTGCATCTGCTTCACCACCATGGTCTTGTCAAACACCTGGACCGGTGGCATGGCGGCCTGCTGTGTCTCTGAAACGCAACACGACACGATGCAGCAAGTCACTTCAAAGACCGTGTCCTCGACTAAACAAATTCTATGACTGTGTCGGCGTGGTCTGCGTCTGATACCGTTGACATGCTAATCTATTTTCGGTTGAGAAACGACCCGAAACAAATAATTCCAGAGAGATGTGTAGCACTCACCAGTGTTGGGCACAGTGGGGTCTGAGCCTGAAATGTGGACAAACACATCAACATTAAATCATGTTAGACCTTCACCTTCATCTGAAGAGTATGGTACAATACAATACAAGGACTGCAAATATCCACACATTTCCTATCGATTATTCTTTCGATTTGTGGCGCAAAAACAGGTCAAATGTGTGTGTGTGTGTTTGTAAAGGGTGTCTGAATGTGACATGATTTAATAATACATCCTATCATCCCATTGGGGTTTATTTCTCAACAGTGACCGGTAGGGCTGTCACAATTATGAAATTTTACATGACGATTAATTGTCACTCAAATAATTGCGATTAACGATTTAATATATGACACAGATGTGACACATAACCTAAATATACAAAGAGATTACTGACATATTTGACAACTTTATACTTAAAGGAAGACTTTGTTTGTCACAACTGCCCATGAAGGATTGAGGTGCATCTTGGGAATGGGCTTATTGTGTCTAAAAATACATATTTAGCCACTTGCATGCATGCCCCCAACCACTGAAATCAAAGTAATTAAAATCGATAAAACGACAGAAAGCAGTAAATGATTTGAACACAATTTTTTTCTTTTCTCTAATTATAATCTAAAATATGAACCCCCTGTAAAAACTAAGTTGTCCATTAAAAAAAGAACATTGATAGCCCATCTACAAGCTCACAAAACGTCATGATACGACGTGTTGTGAGCTTGTAGATCTGCTATTTCCACTATTTTTGAACATGTTTGAAAATATTTTAACATTTTTCAACATGGAAACGATTATGACGATTATGACAAAATAATTGCGGTTATGTGAAATAATTGCGATTAGACTATTATGTTGTAATTGTGACAGGCCTAGTAGTGACCGGCTCGCCATCAATTATCCCTTGCGTATGAAGCCCATCCAGCCTGGTATGGCCGTGTCCAGCGTGTCATTATGAGGGCGGTGGAAACAACATGCAGAGGTCTATATATTGATGGGAATGATGACCTCACCGCCGTCCAGCAGCATGACCCCGGCCGTGTCCGTGGCAACCAGCAGAGACTGACCCCATGAGTCAGCACACACCATCTCATAGGGGAACGTACTGCAGAATGGCTGCGACTCCCATGGCTGGGACACACACACACACAATTTACAATTTAGGCATTTACCAGACACTCTTAATTAATCCAGAGCGACTTACGATACGCAGGTACATCCATACAATAGCAAGGTGATACCTCAATACATCAACATCAATACATCAAATGCATAGAAATAGAAATGTGAAAGGTGTTCTGACCTCTTTCCTACAGAGACCCGTGGTGACCAGACTGGTCGGTGCGTCTCCTCTTACGATGGTCTTCAGCTTTAAGGCCTGGAAAACACACAGTGTAACATGGAGACCTCATACAGCATACAGTATGAAAACACACAGTGTAACATGGAGACCTGTTAGCATACAGTATGAAAACACACAGTGTAACATGGTGACCTGTTAGCATACAGTATGAAAACACAGTGTAACATGGTGACCTGTTAGCATACAGTATGAAAACACACAGTGTAACATGGTGACCTGTTAGCATACAGTATGAAAACACAGTGTAACATGGTGACGTTGCAGCATTCAGGCAGAGAGCCTCACTATTGTGAACGATTGTGAATGGAATTTGGAGTTAATGAATTAACCCATTAAGACCTGGAACCACTTTAACCATAACTTTGTGCCCAGTCAAGGCATCATGCAGTACTACTCCTTTAAAGGCAGAATGGCCACCAAGTACAGTATATATCAGGGGTCTCAAACTCAATTTACCTTGGGGCCGCTGGAGGCAGAGTCTGGCTGAGGCTGAGGCTGGGCCGTGCACATGCACTAATATGCATGTGCACTAATTTGTTTTATTTATATACTGTAGTTTCATACCAGTTAGTATCTATCTCCCCATCAAAGACATTTTAAAAAATATATTTTTTATTTTTTAACACAAAATAAGATGGACCCTGGTGTAAAAAAGTTGTGTTTAACTTATGGAACATGTACTGTACTGTTAACTGTATTGTATTATTACCTGTTTTGAGGTTCATATAAAACTTGCGGGCCGCACTAACATTAAACTTTCATATTAAGGTGGGGGCCACAAAATATCGTCTCGCGGGCCGCAAATGGCCCCCGGGCCGCCAGTTTGAGACCCCTGGTATATATGATCAATACTCTTCGTTGTTCCATTTCTGTGTGCGTGTGTGTGCGTGTGTGTGTGTGTGTGTGTGTGTGTGTGTGTTTGTGTGCGAGCATGTGCTTATGTGTGTCTGTTACCTGCCCTATCCTGACAAACTCGGCCTGTCGCGCCTCCTCCTTCTTGCGTGCAGACTTGGGCGACTCGGGGAGCACGTCGCTGAAGGAACGTCTGTTCAACATGTTCTGAGGGGAGAAAGGAACCTACAGTATGGTATGGAACACCAATACACACACACACACACACACACACACACACACACACACACACACACACACACACACACACACACACACATACAGTACATACACACACACATGCACGCACGCACGCACACACGTGCACATGCATGTGCAAAGGGAAACAGGAAACAGAAAGACGTCTCAGAGGAGGAGGGAAGGTTAGCACAGCAGCACAATAAAAAGCTAAACCGTGTCAGGAGAGACGGAGACAGCGGAACGAAGGACAGGAGGGCCTGACAGCGAGCAGAAAGGAGCTGCACAACCATATGAGGGAGAAAGAAGACAGCGCTGCAGGGCATATCGCCTCTGTCTTGGTGGAAACCTCATATGTCCAAAAACTGTTACTTAACACATCTTCTGCCTAACCCGGCCACAGATGTGTTTTCTCTGGTTAACGGTGCTCTGCCACGGCTGAGTTAACCCGACTGTGGTTGGGTTAGCTAGTTACCATTGTAACCAGGTGTTTACCTGCTCCCGCAGCCACTGGTGAGCTAAGAAACTACATATCCCATGATGCAACGCAGCCGCCATGTGACCAAGTTTCACTTCCTCATTCAGGTCGATACTGTCCACGCTGGAAAAAACAGCTGTTTTCTCCCCTTTTTTTTTCTTCACTCTCCTCACGGTGGTTCATTTCAGCTCACTCTCGGTGGAGCATGGATTTTACTGTATCGATTATCTTTTCCCCGCACCAAAGAACACACGCAGCGCGGCCATGGACTCACGCACCGCACGCACAGAGGCTCTCCAGAACAGGTAAATATCATATAAAAAAGCCTTGGCATTGAAAAGTGTATTGTTATGGCGACGCGATGGCAAGCATTGTGTTAAAAGTAGCAGCAAGCCCTAAGGGAGTGTAAATCCCTTCAAAATGGGTCTGAAAAGTCACCTACAGACGGCTGCTACTCGAAACTTGTAATAGACTAAGGCTGGTTATGATGGGGTTATGGTGGGGTTAGGGTGGGGGTAGGGAGGGGTCAGGAGGGGTTAGGTGGAGTAAGTGATACCTTGTGAAGGTCAGGTGTGAGGTCCTGGTAGAGGGAGCGGATTAACATGTCCAACGTCCGCTGGCGTTTCTGGGCAAACGTTGGCGTCTCCAAAGTGGCTTTCTCTCCATTTATTACTGTGGTAGATAGATGAAGAGAGATATGGGTCAAATTACAGTAAAAAAAACTAATCTAAATAACAAAAACAAGTAATAACCCTTTTAGTAGCCTATATGTATTTGTCTGCAGTGGTGGAAAAAGTACTGTCATTTTTTACTTATCAATACTGCAATATAGAAATACTCTGTAAGGGTGCCCTGGGTGGAATCCTCGTTCCGCCAATGCATTTCAATGAGAGTGAAGCGGTTTCATGCCAGCAGAGGATTTCTGCAAAAAAAACGCTTCACTCTCATTGAAATGCATTGGCGGAACACGGATTCCACTCTTATAGGTATTTTGGTGTGAGGGCACCCTTACAAGTAAAAGTGTAGAATTCAAAATGTAATTGAGTAAAAGTACGAAAGTATTGGTATCAAAATGTACTTAAATCAGTAAAAGTAAAAGAAAATGTTTGAAAATAGCAGATCTACAAGCTCACAACGCGTTGCATCTTATAGATTGGCTATTTTCAAATAGCCTAGGTATAAAAGAGGTCTAAAGTGCTCAATGTGTGTTTTGCAATATTATAATTTACATCTGCAAAGTAACTAGTAACTTACGTTTTTTTTCTTTTCTTTTGGTTTTCAACAAACAAGCCGTAAAAGAAGCTTCGTATGACGGACAAAGTATACATTCACTACTGACTACGCAGTCACTGTTTGTAGAAAGATCACGTGACCTACTGTAACATAATGATATTTTTCATCACATCTTTAAGTGAATGTACTTAGTGACTTTACACCAGTGTTTGTCTGCTTACATTTGACTAATAGAAAGTCCCTGAACTCTTGGTGGTCAGTGAATAGTGGTGGAGATGGGAGAGGTGGTCCAAACAGTGGAACACTCTCCTCTGAAAAGATCTTCAACCTGTGACAGAAAGCACAGCCAAATCCTCTGGGTTATTATTTTAAATTACACATTTGTACACGCTCTGAGTTACACACGGATACATTAACACAAAAGGATTGACTTTGTTGCGCATAAATCAGATCTCCATTTTCACATAGCAACAATGAGCCACTCACCTGTAACTGTCATTCTGGCTATTATACCTAACTAATGCAAAGATATCTGCAAGAGAAGTCAAGGAAATACAAACAAGAACTCATAATGAACATGTTAAATGATGCAATCCATATTGTTTACATATCACACCAAAATACATTATTAAGTAGCAGTTATATTATACGTATAATAATCCTACAAAGTCTATTTACCTAACACTTTGTGAATGAAATGTTAGCTTTGCCTCCATTTCTATCTATTGGTGGCCTGTACACGAATCAGACCTAACCAACCCAAGCACAGCAGGCTAGCCTGACACTTCAGTCCGCACATCACCCCCCCCTGCTGGTGGGTGGTTTGTAGTGTGGACTGAAGCTGCACACATTTTAATCTATTTCGAAGGCGCCCGAAGAGCGGGCGCATTGAATGGGCCAATCAGGGTTGTATGCTTGGGGCACGTGGTGTGGCTGCTCCGTTCCCAGCCCCCTCCAAACAGAGCTCTTGAGCTCACGTAAGACTCACTCGTGGACTCTGATTGGTGTCCTCTGCCCACGTGAGAGTCTAGTGGACTCTGATTGGTCCGTGAAAACTGTCATGGCGGAGTCAGACTTGACTCGTATTATTTTAATAAACTATGAAATAGTGCCGTTTCTTCACGTTTTAATACCATTTTGCACTAACGTAAACATGCAGACATATAATATGTTATGAGAAATAACGTATTTTTGCAATGTCACGCCACGTCGCCGTCGCGCGTGTGTGTGTGTGTATGTGTGTGTGTGTGTGTGTGTGTGACGTCAATAGGCTTTAGCCCCCCCCCGCCGAAATGGATTGTCTGCCCGGAATGTCAGACTCTCTCCCCCCACGTAGTGTGGTGTTGAGATGTCGGACGCTAGCAGTCAGGCAACAGCAGGCCAGGTCGGATGTGAAGTCACCCTTATACTGTCTTTATACTGTCTTTAATATTATATTGTTGCTCTTTTTGTTAGAACTTCTTTGAACTTGTTCTCTACCCTTACCCGTGTCATGGTTTCATCCTCACTACGGTTCTGTTATGACGACTCGAGTTTCCCTCAAGATTAATCAAGGTCTGTCTATCTCAGTGTTTCTCAAACTTTAACATTTCAAGGTGTCCACTTAACTTTAGTTACAGACTTGTATGAGTCAATTTAGACCCCCCCCCCCCCCCTAAAGGAATCCACAGAGTCCCTGGAATCCACTTTGAGAAACACTGGTCTGTCTATAATAGCACAAGATTTAAATTGGCTGTTTGTCCATTGGTCCAAGCTCCTTGTGATGTCATGGCTGATGATGTCAAGGATACGGGTGAAGTGAGATCGGATCATGGAGGGTTTAAACGACGGGGAGGCATCGTCTCCTTCCTGGAATACTATGGTGACGATGTCATTCCCGATGTGTCGCTTTCTCTCCACCTGGCATGGAGGACCAATCAGAAAGAGAGACGAGAGAGGATGAGGGACAAAAAAATATATAATTATTATTTTTTTTACCAGGTAGTCACTTGAACGTCGAGCAAGACCAGACCAAAATTACATTTCAAATACAAACACACAAGGCACAAAAGTAAAAAAAAAAAAAAAGAGAAAAAGAAGAAGAAAAATTACAGGGATTGGGAGGGGGAAGCAGGGGAAAGAAGATCACGTTGATGAAAATAACGTAAATAAAATAATATATAACACTTCGATACAATAAACCATCAACATTCTCCTATCTTATTCTTTAGGATTCCTGTAGTAAGTATAGTAAATAAGTAGCATCATCAATCAACGGTTCCCAAGCAATGTAAGCAATGTATCCTATAGATCAGAGCCCATCTCCTGTTTCTTTAGTGCGAGGCAGCCTGATGTACAAGCTGGCCTACACCCCCTGGACATGACGCTAGCATGTCACAGGGACTTACCCTCAACCTAACCCTTCATGCTGAGTGCCAAGCTGAGACGCCTTGGGTAACATTTCTTATGGGCTTTGGTATGACTGGGCCGGGGATTTAACGCCCAGCATCTCAATCTCAGGGCGGACACTCTTAACCACAAGCCCTCTGAGCATGCCTAGAACTTGAGCTTTAACATGAGCTTTAACTTCAGATAAGAAAAATGAGATGCAGAGGGCTGACTCTGTGCTTTGTGAATTTATAGCTACAGTAACAGCGGACAATGTATGTGTGGTATTATGCTTACATGTCTTTTCTCAATACTATTATTTTAACCAATAATTAATCTTTTTGCAGTGAACTCAAAACAAAACAAAACAAAAAACAGTACCACTCTTTATGGAATATTAACATAAGATTGGATGGAATCACGCACGCACACACACACACACACACACACACACACACACACACACACACACACACACACACACACACACACACACACACACACACACACACACACACACACACACACACACACACACACACACACACACACACACACACACACACACACACACACACACACACACACACACACACACAGCAGTGAGAGGAATGCATTTCTGTTCATTAAAAACAGCAGAATGAGTTTTAGGACAAATCCAATAATGGATCCACCCTCTCAAATCCCAGTCAGTGATATGGACGGAGCCGGATGGATATCACTGCCTGTACAAAACCACTACACTCGGCGGAGGTACAGTAAAACCCAGCCTACAGACTACAGGATAATAAGGGAGATATTCGTGTCGGGAACGCTATCAGGAAGGGCGTTCCCTGTTGGAGCCTGATCGGGAGCGATTATCTACCGTGTGCGATGCGAGGGATTCAAACGAGATCCGATCTTAAAGCCTCCCGAATTGATCACAGAAAATTGGGGCCACCCGATAATGTTCATATACATCACATCACATGCTTATCTGGGTGATTACGCCACTGTGCCACTCAAAAGACACAGCATCTGTACAAGGAGACGGACGTCAAGTGAACGAGGGGATGTTTGACATGACGATCGCCGGTCGAAACAACGTTGGACAACACTTGATACCGTTGCTGTCAGGCAGAATCTCCATGTCTTTAGTTTTCTTTTTTTTTTTCCGTAAATGAACGCCCTACTTCATCATACTACGACTACAGCGTCACACGATAGCATCAAAAGTAGCAGATCTGCAAGCTCGAAACACGTTAAAAAAGGGGGTTGAAATCCTGTAGCATGACCTGGGCTTAAGAGCCACTACACGGTGAGGTCAGCCAGCTTGTCGCGGCTGAATAACCAACAGATTAAAACACACACACACACACACACAAAATGGTATTTCCAGCACAGTGGTATACAAATTGATATAGTATTGATCTCTCTCTCTCTCTCTCTCTCTGTGTTGTCCTCAGACAAGCCCTCCATTGTCGTCTCTATACATCTGGCCAGCTCGTTGGTACTTTGCGCTCCTGCTTCTTTCTCGAGTACACCCACGTATGTTAATGTGGGACGGCCTCGTGACCGATGCCAATGTGTTGGTTCCCACAGCACCAATTTGCTGGCTGGCAGTTCTTGGCGTATTTGGCAGTGTCCTGCTAGTCTCATTCAGCTGGCTGCCCTTGGTATTCCCTCATACAGATTCTTGTTGGTAACATTAACTATTTTCATTCACTCTTGCTGATGTTAAGTACTGCACGCAATATTCTGGTCTAGCAGAGACTTGTGCAGGGTTGGTTTCAGGGTCCAGCATTCACTGCCATATAGGAGAACAGACTCTACCGTTGCATAGATGAAGCTGATTTAGATTTGTCCTGGGGAGGTTGGAGTTCCAGATACTGGCCACGGCGTTCAGGGCCCTCCATCCAAGAACCTTCCTCACTTTAAGATCTTACTCGTTAGAGTTGACCCATGAGCCCAGGTATTTGAAGTCCTTGACCTCCTTCAAAGCGGGTTCCCTTGTTATAGGCGATTTTCTTGGCATTTAGCCGAAGGCCAACCATGGCACACTCTTGACTCCACTCTGATGATCTAAAACCTCACAATGAGCTTGTAGATCTGCTATTTACGGAGTCCAAATTAAGCATAACTTGCCTGGAGTAACACACACACAATCAAAGATGGGGGACAGACAGACAGACAGAGAGAGAGAGAGAGATGGGAATCAGGTGTAAGGATGAGATAATAGATGAGATGTGGACAGAGCCGAAAGGATGAAGAGGACATGGTTTTATATCCACTGGTCTGATTTATGTTGAGTTACAGACTTATACGGCAGAGGGCTTTACAACGATCCCCCCCTTATGTCTCTCAAGAGGTAACCATGGAAACCATAGTCTGTGAGGCACCCAGCGCACATAAAGCATGTCAGTATTCACATTAACACATGCACACAGGCACACACACACACACACACACACACACACACACACACACACACACACACACACACACAGACACACGCACACAGACACAGTACACACCTGCTGTTTGTTCTCCTTAGAGTAGGGTAACATGGTAGACACGTGGAACATGAGTTCGTGGCCCTGATACACAGTGTAGATGGAATTCATTCCTGTAGTGTCATCTGCCAAAGAAAGAGGGCGACAGAACGGAGAAAGAGTATTGAGAGGCGTGCCGAAGAAATGTGAAATGTTTCAAAACACAGTGTTAATTTAACTCACACATGATAAATTAAAATGGATGATTTTTACAGTACAAGTACAATTTAATTCTCCGGTTGTAGATAAGTTTCCTTTGCGATGGACCCTTGTCGGGTCCAGGGATCAATGGTTCCATTAGTACGCTCTCAGAGTCAGGGGCGTGCTGGGCCCCTGATTCAGCCCGGGAAAAAGAGTTGGAGAGGCCCTCATTGCGCGCTATAGAGAGAGATCTCTCTCTATAGCGCTGCTGCTACTCAAAGATTTGCCATTTCAGATCATGACAAGTGACAAGCCAGTGGGCCAATTACATGAGTTATATTTTGTTGTTGTCGGGTGGAAACCTTGTATGTCCAAAACCGTTTGTTTTGTATTTATCATTTTAAAAATGATTTAAAATAGTGGAAACAGCCGATCTACTCGCGGTGCGAGGCGTTGTGTGCTTGTAGATCTGCTGTTTTCACTACTTTTGTGCAACAGCCTTGTATGATGAAGCAGGGCTTTGCTTTGCGAACAAATATACAAATTTGAAACTTGGAGATACAAGGTTTCTGCCCGACAGTGTCGATTTACTTTGTTGGCCGCCCAGCCCCCAAAATGGAACGAAAGCCGACATTTTTTATTTATTTATTTTTTTCTAATGGCCGGCCTGGACTGGCCGGGAATGAACCGGCCGTTCGGGAGTTGTCCCGCTTTTCCCAATGGCCAGCACGCCCCTGCTCAGAGTTATGGGGGTCCTTGAAATTAGAAAGGTTTGAGTGGAGTGGTCTCTTACTCTTGGTGTCCAGTCCACCGCGGTAGCCCACCCAGCCCTGCAGTGCGACTGTGTCTCCCAGCAGATTCAGAAACTTATCGAAGTTCTCACTCCCCGTCTCTAAAACAAACACAGGACACATTTAGTTTAGCTGATTATGTTCCACTTAAATGGGGCGTAAGTGTTTTCTTTTGGGTTAAATATGTCTATATTCTGATACTAATCATTGCAACAGTAAGAGGGGTCTCCCTTTCTCTCCAGCTCTTTATTAAACAGAAAATACATTTCAGATCGAGATACTAATTTCATCATGAGAGAGAACTCATAAAGGAGACAGGATAAACAAGTGAAATTGAAAATAAAAAAATAAAAAATAAAATGAGCAGACAAAGTGGAGCACTATACCATGTAAGCTGACAAATGGATTCTCTCTTCAATTGGCTAAAAACGGTATCCCAACCTGACCTGATTTATTTTCTGATAACTTGAGTTAAAGGAGTAGTTCACCCCCAAAATGATTTTTTTTTCTATTGATTACTCATGCCATGGAGAGTAGAGTTCAATAATATTTTTTGTTTTTTGTCACATTCCTAAGACAAAAATGTGATAACAATAAATGTACCCCCATTCGTTCCGGATGGTGACCCGTTTCGAAACGGGTCCCCATCCGGAATCAATGGGGTTAAATGTACTCGAATAAATGTTTTGTCTTAGGAATGTGACAAAAACCAAAAAATATTATTGAACTCTACTCTCCATGGCATGAGTAATCAATAGAAAAAAAGTCATTTTGGGGGTGAACTACTCCTTTAAGTGCTGGGGAGACATGGAGACCCTTGTAACTGAACAAGCACTTCAGCAATGATTACGTTTCTTGTTTTTACAAAAACATACAGTTTCACTTACACCCCTATAAGTACATAGAGTACATTACAGTGTTAAAGGATTTACCGTTGCTAAACATCTCGTCATCTGTCAGCTGCCCATCTTTGGCATACAGGACACCGAATTTGAAGTTCACAGAACCCTACAAAGACAAGACTCCATGAGATGAGTGACCTACAACAGTATGTACATACAAAATTCAATCTTACAAATGTAAATATGCCCATGCATGTAAAAGCAATTTTTACATACCTAAACTAACCAAAACTATCTATCTATCTATCTATCTATCTATCTATCTATCTATCTATCTATCCGTCTTATTACGACTAGTATGTTGAAGGTCATAAGGGTGGTGAAGCGTCATCAATCAACCAGTCAATCTATTGAACAATCAATCAACAATCAATCGATAGATTAAACTTTAAACTGGACACAAGAAAAAACAGTATAATTTTTGGGTTCCATCCACCGTACCTCTTGTTCTTCCAACACCAGTAGATCCTGAGAGAAAGGAACATAACAGTTAATGCATCATTTATACTTCATGATTATAGCATTGAGACCGGGAACGCATTATTACCCATTATTACTATTATTAAATAGCAGATCTACAAGCTCGTAGATCTGCTATTTTTGAAAAATGATGAAATTCTGTGCAATACTTTGAATATATTTGATCCGATTCTATAAATGTCTTCTAAATCAGTGGTTCTCAAACGTGTCAAGGACCCCCAAAATTGTATTAAGTATTCGTGTTTTTGGCCGCGGAACCCCATCTCATAATATTATGTAGCGTATCAGGTACCCCCCAGAAGCAAATATTTGAGTTACAAATGTTCTTTAAAAGAATATGTATTCAAAGTTTTGCACAAAATGTCACGATTTAAAATAAATGAATCAATAGCTAAAGTATAAAAGAGCAGTCCAGGTTAATTTGTTATAGCAGATACAACAAGCTCACAACAACGCAACGCGCTGTGAGCTTGTTGTCATCTAGTCTCTGTCGGATGGAAACCTCATGTCCCAAAACTGTGAAAGCAAAAGTAACAGATCTACACGCTTGATACTTTCATGTGTGATGCCGTTGTATGATCAAGTAGGGCATTCATTTATAATGAAAATAAAAAAGGAGAAGAAAACACTCACAAAAAAACACACAAAAAGTTATAATATGGAAGAGGTTTCTGCCCCGACAGCAACAATCTGCTGTTTTCAACATGCGACACCAAATAGCAGATCAACAAGCTCACAATGTGTCGCATCGCAACGCATCGTGAGCTTTTAGATCTGCTACATTTCGTCTATTTTCAAATGACCGAAATGTATAGGGCTGAAATGGTTAATCCATGTTTTGTAGTAATAATCAAAATAATCAAAAAAGTAACTAGTAACTAACGTTTTTAAATAATTGTAGTGGAGTAAAAGTACTGATAATTGGAAATACTCCAGTAAAGTGAAAAAAAAAGAAAAGAAAAACAAAGTACAGTACTTGAGTAAATGTGCTTAGCTACTTGACACCAGTGCGTGTAGCATAATTCTCACCTTCTGAATCTCTGGGTTGAGTATCTCCCTGGGACCTTTCTCAAACCTGTCCAGGTTCATTGCACTGTGGAACATGAAGGAGAGGAGGCCAGAGTTAGAGTTAGTATACTGGAACATGAAGGAGAGGAGGCCAGAGTTAGAGTTAGTATAGCAGAGGAGGAGACGGAGGGGAACAGGATAGACGGACAAGCACTTAACACATAAGACCTGGAATTATTTTATGTTTTAACTATTAAAAAATAGCAGATCTACGTACAAGCTCACAGCGCGACGAGCTTGTAGATATGCTATTTACTTCTGGGGGGTCCCTGATACATAATATTTCGAGATGGGAGTTCGGCGGCCAAATACACAGGGGTCCTTGACAAGAAAAAATAAGTGTGAGAACCACTGACACAGAAACATAGAAGCGTTTTTCAAATATCTGTTAGGATTTAGGAGAAATGTGTAGAACCGGGTCAATATATTCAAAAATAGCAGATCTACAAGCTCGCAGCGCAGCACTCACACTGTGAGTAGTTAAAGCAATAGTTAAAGCATAAAATAATGGTAATGGATAATATGTATATGTATATGTATTCTGGGCAAAACTTATATAGCACATCTAGAAGCTCACATCGCGCCACGTTGTGAGCGTTTATATCTGCTATTTTCCACGAAGAGGATAGAGCCCTGAGGGACTCCTCCGGTCAACCATAGGTAGGGTCAGTTACATAGAAGGATATGGACATCTGATCCCAGGCGACACCCACTAATAAAGCTCAGGAAATCCCTCCCGTCAGCCTGCATGGGTGGGGCTGTACTGAATACAAAGGTGCTACTCTATGGCAGTGGTTCTCAACCTTTTCAGGCCGCGACCCCCAAAATAATCATATTTTAACTGGGGACCCCCCCACCCTGACGAGCAATAAGAGTTGAGGCATTACATTTTGTATAACACGGTTCTATTGTGAAAATAGCAGATCTACATGCTCACAACGCCTCGCGTTTTGCGAGGCGTTGTGAGAATGTAGATCGGCTATTTTCAAAATTTCTGCCTCTAATATTTGACAATTTGGCCAATGTTTAATTTGTTATTTTAGAGGTATTAATAAAAAGTCCTTAAATTGTCACTTCAGAAATGTGCAGATACCCTCTATAGTCTATACACATAAACTTTGTTGGTTTGTGAGAAAACAACGTTGCACTTTAAGCTAATCATCTGGGGACTCCCTCAAATAATTTGTGGACCCCCCTGGGGGTCCCGACCCACATGGTGGGAACCACTGCTCTATGGCTCCGGTTCCCAACAGCTGGGTCCATTTTTCTTCAAGATTTATTTGAAAAAAGCAGGTCTGCAAGTTCACAATGTTGCGATGTGCGTTGTGAGCTTCAAGAGAGCCCTTATTTCCAAATAGCCAATGTAAATACAGTAACTGTGGTTAAAATGTTGATGCTATATTGACTCATTTAGCTGAGGAGCCCCTAGGGTTCCCCTCAAGGACCCCTAGGGGTCCCTGGACCCCCATTTTGAGTACCACTGCTCTAAGAGACAGTTTCATGCACAGCTGTGGGAGTAACCTCCCGCCAGTCCGCCACTAATCAAAACAATACATTTCTGTTCAAAGAATTGTCAGACTCCGATTATCTTTTATGTTCTTAGATGAGACCTTTCTTAGACTGGAAATGTTGAAAGTAACAATCCTACATCTGTGCTGCTTCTCTGACTATCTAAATACACTGTTTCCTCAACGTGTGGTCTGGGGACCACCAAGGGTCTGTAACAGGGACATGCTGGGCCCCTGATTCAGCCCGGGAAAAAGAGTTGGAGAGGCCCTCATTTTTTTTGTTATATTTCGTCGTTGTCGGGTGTTTTTTTTGTATTTATCATTTTAAAAATGATTTAAACTAGTGAAAACAGCCGATCTACAAGCACACAACGCCTCGCGGTGCGAGGCGTTGTGTGCTTGTAGATCTGCTGTTTTCACTACTTTTGTGCAACAGCCTTGTATGATGAAGCAGGGCTTTGCTTTGCGAAAAAATTTATACATTTGAAACTGAACCGGCCGTTCGCGAGTTGTCCCGCTTTTCCCAATGGCCAGCACGTCCCTGGTCTGTAACCCTGAGAGTGCACAAATGGAACCAAATGGACCCGTAACACTGCACCAGGAGACCCATTGTATAGGCCTACTCTCAATAGTTACAGAATACAGACCCATAAGTCAATTTTTGTAGCCTGAAATAGCAGAAATCGTATTTTATTCGATTTCAGTGGACCCTCCGCTGAAATCAATTTGAAATGCGATTTCCGCTACCGGGGTGGTTTACCGGGCTCATTTTTTGCCCTGTTGAGAAACAGTGGTCTAATTAATATACAGTACTTTCTCAAGATTTTTTTTTATTTCAAGGACCCCCAATTTGATATGCGTTAAGGCCCCCTATGTGATATGAATTTGATCTCTTGAACGTCAATCTACACTGTAACATCCTGTCATTATTATTGCGACATTTAACCCATTTAGGCCTAGAATTATTGAATGATTTAACCAGTGAAAAATAGCAGATATACAAGCTTGTAGATCTGCTATTTTTCGTGAAAATGTGTGCAAATCTTTGAATATATGTATTTTCAAAGCAAACCTTTCTAGGGGTCCTTCACATGAAAAAGTTTGAGAACCACTCACATAGTAGTCTCTCAAGAACAGACTAACTGAGCTCCAGTTAAGTGAAAAGGACCTTTTATTTGACGATGGCTAGCCAGATTGCTGACATAGAAACATAAGAGTTTTTCAAAAAATCTTAGGATTCAAAAGACACTTATAGAATCGGGTCAAAATTCAAATTTTCAAGATTTTTCAAAAATAGAAGATCTACAATGCGAGCTTGTATATCTGCTATTTTTCAATAGTTAAAGCATAAAATAATGATACACATTCTGTGTACCCGTTTTGAATGGGTTAAACTTGTAGTACAAAATAAAGAACATAATTTCACTACTAACCAAAACAAAGGTGATTTAATGATGTTGAAAGCTTATACTCTGTGGTGGGAGACCTACCAGAACCCCGTCTTTTGTGCAAAATCCTACTTTTGGTCAGAAAGTAAAATATTTCCACCAGACGGAGAATCTGCAGAAAGAAATGCTAGTAGGCAGAGTAGCTGACCACCGCCGCGGAGTCTGGGGGTTCGAATACACCGTGGTGCAGCAGGCTTTATCGAGCATCTATACAAACATAATTGGCCAGTGTTTGGCGAGGGAAGACATGGCAGGAAAGGGGGATATTTGTCACACTGTACTACCCAACACTAGAGTAGCACGAAGGATCAGATCTGTCCATTGATTCCATTAATAAACTCTCTGAGTTACAGTCCTGTAAAGGGTCCATTTGGTTCCCAACAATCAATCATTTCGCTGGGGAGCCCCCTGAAGGACTGCCTGGCCTCGGGGTCCTCTTGGGAAGCGGCTTGAAGGTAAATGATTCTCACCTTAAGATGGACTTGACCGATAGTGTTTTGGTGGGGCTGTAGGGTAGGCTTATCTTCAACGTACCCTGAAGCAACAAGAAGCACACACACATAGGAGGTTAAACAGTCTGATCTCACTTTTCACAACCACTTTCACCCAGGTCTGGATAATGAAACAATATATGAAACAATATCCTGTTTTAACCACCCAGATCGCCTATTCTGGGGGGAACATAAATAACCGATCTACAAGCTTGTAGATTGGCTATTTTTTGACAAAGAGATTTGGTATGGACAGAAACAAAATGGTCATAGTACAGCACTTTCACTAAGACTAGGTTGTTAACGTGATTAATTTACTACGGTAAAAGTCAATATTCATGGATATATTTGAGCAGGTATGTACAGTATATTCCTCCTTATCCGTGGATTTCTACTACCATGCAAAGGGGGAGTATTAACTTAACAGTTTTACTGCCAGATGTTATTATTTATTTATTGGGTATGGTGCCAGCAAAAAGCAGTTTACCTTTGCGACATTATAGAAAAAGAACTATTAATTTTCTTTTTTTTTTATTATTACATATTATGTACTTTGGCCATACTGGCAGCAGAGGGCAGCCTCATGCAAGAATTAATGTGAATTGGCCGCGCTCGGCTGCCATCCATTCAGACCACTGAATCGCTTCAGAGCAACAGATGCAGAGAAAATAACAAGGAAGTGATTTGTTACTCCATTGATGCTAACGTGTAGTGGATTTTTGAGAGCAGCGGTACGGGAGATGTTTTTACTGTACACGGCGACGCGACCCCTCATCAGCTTACGGACATCAATAAGGTAAAAGAACGAACGGCCGTATTGGCTATGAGCGGCGTTCAGAATTGGGAACGCCGCTTGCACTATGTAGGATAACTTTCCCGTTATATCCCAGATTTGGACCAGGGTCGCCTGCACAAGTGCTGACATTTTTACCACAGAACCAGCAGAGCCCATGCCTGCTTGCTCCCAGGATCGCGTCCAGCCTAGACACAGGATCTAAATGTCTCGACGGAAGAGCAGGCAGACCAAATACAACCACCCCAGTTGTATTACTACATTGTATTAACATCCTCTACCATACGGATTGGACAAAATAACATTTTATTCGCGCAGAAGTTACATAATACAGCATTACAGCAATACGACATTTCAGAGGAGAAAGCCAAATGAAGCCAAAGCTAACCTAACCAAAATAGCCCCAAAACAAAGCCAAGCTGAACTGCCTTGAAAGCCAAACGAAAATTAGACCAAATCAAGTCAAAACAAACCCAAACAAAAGATGTCTGGTTCAGGAACGACGTCCTGAATGAATGTGAAGGTAGATAAGCCTAATCAATGTGATTAGGCGGAGGTACAGTACATCCTGGAGCAGCTCCAACTGAAGGCCTGAGGCTAATAAGACATGAAAAGGTTTGAGGACCGCTGTTCCAGACAGGGCCCAGAGGGGGTGTGGACTGACTCACGCTCTTTCTCCAGAGGATGGCTCGGTACTGCGGGACCCGCTGGTTGTTCTGGTCAGACAGAACCACTGACAGGTAGAAGGGGTTCTTGTCTGCGTCTGTGCCCACGTAGTTCTGATGGACTGGAGGAGAGAGAGAGAGAGAGAGGACAAACAATCTTGTGTTATTTATGCACGCATGCATGCATTCATGCTTAAGCCAGTAAAATCGGGAAAGCGTGTCACTTTAGATTTTAGCTATAGTGTGTCATGGTAAAAAAAAAAATAGCAGATATACTTTGTGCCACGTGGTGAGATTGTAGATCTGCTATTTTTTGAACAAACGTGAATATATTTATTATACGTTTTCTTTTTAATAAATAAATTTCTTTTTATATACAGTATATATCAGTGAATATATAACGTGAATATATTTATTATAGTTTTTTTAATATATTTTTTTCTTTTTATATACAGTATATATATATCATTTTTTTAAAGTAGTGAGAGTAGCTTTATCCACCTCCATTCAAACCCCAGCAACATGGGTGTTTTTGTTGCTACACGGGACACCACGGCATTCCCACGATAATCTTTCACGCTCACGCACAGGTACGGTACAGATGTGCACGCTAGAACGCGTGTCCCCCTCGATTCATGAGCCAAGTAAATGGTAACCCCAAGTGGCTACTTTGCATAACAGTTTACAAGTGAGTGTGCAAATGCATCCTCACACCTCGCATACTGTACACTACACACTAAGCAACACAGCATTTTGGCTTCAGTAGGGCTGCTGCTAGTATCCTATCTGCACACAACAATGCCTCAGCCACCATCGTATCAGAAGAGGGTCATAATCGTTCAAACTAAGCAAACTTTTAATTTCAGCTCCTATACTGTAATTCAAGGCATTCCTTGAGAAGATTTTTAAAGACGGTCTAAAACTAAGCTAAAAAACTAGTCATTTCCTATACAAACATGTTTCCTACTACTATTTATACACCCATAAAAACCTAAGTAGTATTAATCACATGAATTATGCAGGCACGTGGGGACGCTGGAAAGCATTGTGTCATTTTAGTTTAACCACTCTAAGGGCACGGTCACAGCGCACTTTTATTCTACTATGAGGGAGGATTCTGCCAATGCACAATGTGTGTGAGAAGCTGAGTATATCTCTTGATATATGTTTTACTTAAAGTTGTACTATGTAACTTTTTTTATAAAACAAATCTTAAAATTCTCCTAACTATTAAAACACAAAAGTTTTAGAAGATCCGCGCCGTGAATTTCAGCCTGTAAAGCCTTCTCTATATGTAAACTGAGATCCTTGCCGGGGACCGGTTCTCGCGCGAAAATTGCGTCATCACACTACCGGCCAATCACAGCGAGGGTTATACAACTGCCGGCCAATCACATCGCATCTTGAAGTGGGGTCGCCATTTTGTTGTCGCCGGTTTGTACCATCCAGTCTCTAGGTAATTTCGCCTACCAGGCAGGGTGAAGGAGTGTATCTCTGGAATTACTGAACGCACAGGAACAAGGGACCCCTCCAAAGATAGATCTCAGCGAGGTGGAGGCAGACGCGGGGGTCTGAAGGTACGAAAAACGGCCGAAAGACGCGGACGCGACCGCGGTTCGCTATAGGGCTAATGACCACTAGGTGAGCAACTTACACAGTATGGCTTTAAATCTATGCTTCTAGGGGGGTCCCTGGAACCAAATATTTTGACATGGAGGTCCGTGGCCAAATGCATATATTTGACATGAAAAGGTTTGAGAACCACTGATACAGCAAGTTCAGCAACATTAGGTTGTTACTGTTTGATTTTAAAAGGCATTTGTAGAATGGGACTCGTGTTAATGGCGTGTATATCTATGAATAGATAGAAGCACAATGCACCTTTTCCCAGGAAGTATTTGAAGAACCATCTGGTGTGGTACTCAGGGTTCTCCAGATGGACGTCGGTTCTTCTCCAGGTTCCTGGGGTGTAGTCCATGCCCTGTCACGTGCAAGCGCACACGCACACGCACGCACACACACACGCACGCACACACACACGCACGCACGCACCCACGCACGCACGCACCCACGCACGCACACTTTTCTATTAGTACAAAATGCCATTTCGATTTTTTTCAGCCCAGATTACACCCCTGCCTGCTGTGTGTGCGAATCTACGCCAGCGACGTCGTCGTCATCGTTAGGACCAAACATGCCGTTGCAAATCAAATCATATTGAAACAGATCAAATTGTGAACGGTATGAAAATGTGCTGCCAGTGTTGATATTCAGACAGAATCACTCCCATCATGCTTTGAGGGTACAGTGAGCAGACCTGGTTATGTCATGGTTTCAAGCTGCATTATGTCCACAGTTATCACATATATTGTCAAAACAAATATAACGTCACTGTCGGGCAGAAACCTTGTATCTCCAATTTTCGAATGTGTGTGTTTTTTGTAAAGTAAAGCCCTGCTTCACCATACCAGTCTGTCGCACAAAACTAGTGAAAATAGCAGATCTACAAGCACACAACACCTCGCGATGCGAGGCATTGTGTGCTTGTAGTTCGGCTATTTTCACTATTTTAAATCATTTTTAAAAATTATAAATACAAAACAAACGGTTTTGGACATACAAGGTTTCCACCCGACAATGACAATATGTATTACACTAAAATGTCCTGGTTTTCACTATAATAAAAAAGAATAGCGCTTCAGCACTTACATAGACATTTTTTTAGTGTTCAGTCCCTTTCATTATTATTATCACTAGGTGTATACTACAGTATACAAATTTCATTTCATTTCAATTTCAATTCCTTCGGTTGGGGGCGTCCCTATTTTGGGCATGTCATTTTTGTCAAACACGTACAAAAATGTCACGCGGCGTCACGCTGTGGACAGCAGCCAGAGGCTATATGGCTATTTGGGGAAGTGTTCTAATTAACCCCCGTTCTGATGAGAACGCCGTGGAGGCAAACATGTGCATGACATAAACGTGGTTTGTGTAATTAAGTAAGGGTTTCCGGTTTTGGGGTTTTGAAATTATGGTCACCCGATTTGAGGGGTAATATAAGGACCTGTGTGTGTGTGTGTGTGTGTGTGTGTGTGTGTGTGTGTGTGTGTGTGTGTGTGTGTGTGTGTGTGTGTGTGTGTGTGTGTGTGTGAGTGAGTGAGTGAGTGAGTGAGTGAGCAAGGGAGCGTGCGTGCGTGCGTCATATACCTCATCTGATGAGCCATTCTCCACCCTGAAGCGCCCTGCTCTCTGAATGGCCCCATCTGCATCACTGGAGATGAGCTGAGAGAGAGAGAGAGAGAGAGAGAGAGAGAGAGAGAGACAGAGACAGAGACAGAGACAGAGACAGAGACAGACAGACAGACAGACAGACAGACAGACAGACAGACAGACAGACAGACAGACAGACAGATGATTAAAATAAAATACCTGACAAGCTATGTGCCGAGGGAAGATTAACACATTAATTACAAAGAGGAACAAAGGCAGACACGGCTGCATGAGTCCTATAACACATGTATGCTGTATTTGCCATACACACCATGACATCGTTCCCTTTTTTATATACTGTATGTATGTCTTTCTGTTCACTTCCTCTTGACAGACAATTCCTGTGTCACTTTTTAATGACCACCCCTGCCCACACCACCACCCCAACCGTCTTCTCCCTGTTTCTTTTGTCATTTTGAGTTTTCACTAGGTGAAGGTGAAGTATAATACAGGGCTAAACACTTAAGCCTGATTATGGTTGAGCGGAGTTCATCAGGGCTCTCTGCTAGTGTATTTTCTGTTATTGTCGAAAAAATAGCCGAACGACAAGCTCACAACACGTCACAGCGTTGTGTATGAAGGACGACAGGAAGGGAAGAGGAAATGTACATAAAAACCATAAAGAGCTGTGAAAGTAATGTATTTTATCTTCAATTGTCCTTATAGACACAACACAATGACAATGCTGAGAGCAGCATCCTCCTTGCGGGCAACAGTGACTCATACACCATTGTAAAAAAGAAAAAAAGAAAAAGAAAATACCTGGCTGTAATTCTGAGCTTTGACGTCTCTCACCAAACTTGGTTTGACATTGTTGCTTCACGGCAAGGCGCTCCACATCTCACTGATGATCAGAGAGACATGGTACTCACTGTGCACTCAGAAGCGCTTCTTAAATACTTTTTATTGGTTCAATATTTGTAAAAATGTGCATGCTATCGTACTTACACACCCATCGACAGCAGGTGTTAGGCCAAAGAAAATAAGGGATCGGTAGAACCTGCACATCATTTTCCAGGTAAAGGAATGTACTTTATTATAAAATCTATACAAAACAGTGTTGTTTTTGACAACAAATTTTGATTTAGTTTTAGTCATAATTTAGTCACCTGAAACATTTTAGTTTTAGTCAAATTTTAGTCGACTGAATCTACAGTTGATTTAGTCAACGAAAATGTATTTTGGCAGGCCTTGATGACATCGTAATGACTGATTTTACACTTGGTTCTGTGCTGAAAATAGCAGATCTACAAGCTCACAACGCGTCGCAGCGCGACGCTTTACGTTTTAGTCTAGTTTTTATTTTGTTGACGAAATTGTCTTTATATTTAGTCTTAGTTTTAGTCATCACAGCTTAGTTTTTATTTTGTTTTTATTTAGTTTTCATCAGTGAAAAAAACTCATTCGACAAACATTTTTCGTCATAGTTTTAGTCGACGAAATCAACACTGATACAAAAACCTTTTGGTGACGACCCCCCCCCCCCCTCCCCTCTGCATCTGTACTTGATCCCCTCCTTATCCCCCGCCTCCACAAATCCCTTCGCCTAAAAATATCCGATCTACAAGCTCACTTGAGCTGGTGTAGAACTGCTATTTTCCCAGAGCGGAGTGTAAGGGGCGGCGGCGTAGAGGGGTTCATGTGGTTGAGAGACAGACGCGGATGATTAATGACGGCGGTTTATTGGCTCCCCTTTATGCAAATGATATTACTGAGAGATTGTAATTTGAGGTAATAAAGAAAAGAAAGGCCTGTCATGATGTCACATGCCTGCCGTGGTTTACTGCGCTTGTAAAGCTCTCACACTCTCCGGCTGATCTGCATATCAGGCAAATATGGCTGTGTGTTTCCTGCTGCAGTCGTCCTCTTTCTTCTGTGTGTGTGTGTGTGTGTGTGTGTGTGTGTGTGTGTGTGTGTGTGTGTGTGTGTGTGTGTGTGTGTGTGTGTGTGTGTGTGTGTGCGTGCGTGCGTGCGTGCGTGCGTGCGTGCGTAAGAGAGAGTATGCAGACTGCAGAGGACTATGGCTATGTAGAGCAGTGGTTCCCAAACTTTTTAGCCTGTGACCCAAAAGAGAAATTACACATTGAACCGGGACCCAAACTAGTGAAATTAGCATATCTACAAGCTCACAAGATAATAACTACTGTATGAGCACTGAGCAGCACCTAATCTGACTATCTGAGAGTCAATGCACCTAACCAGACCATTTGAGCATGTACAACAGGGGTCTCAGTCCAAGGACCCCTTAGTTGAGAGAGAGATGAAGCAGGTACCCCCACAACCGTTTCGTAGATTCCATATAGTTTCATCGTTTGACAGCACAATCATCAGTGTATTTTGGATTCATGTCAATTTGTGTTCTCAGATATTTAACCACTTGAACCGTCAATACTTAACAAAGTTGACCTTTCACTCTGTACTTGGCCTGCTCTTTTTCCACACCAAACCTCTTTGCCGAAAATAGCTGATCTACAAGCTCACAACGCCTCGCAGCGCGAGGCATTGTGAGCTTGTAGATCAGCTATTGTAGATCAGCTATTTTCAGCAAAAGTTCTCTGAATATGAACTCTAGAGTTCAAGTGGTTAATATAAAAAAGGAGAAAAAAAGGTTTCTATCACACACAGATTTGGAGGACCCCCTGTAATAACTCTGAGGACACCCTGTTGAAGACCCCTGATGTACTGTATATCAATGCATGTATGTACTCTATGTGAAGAGAGAGGGGTGAGAGAGCCAGAGCAGAGGAGAGAGAGAAAGGGAAAGAGGGAGAGAGAGACCGGGGGAGAGAGAGCTTTTCTGTGTAGAAGAAAAGATGTGTGTTGTTGCTGCCTGTGCATAAAGCCTCTGTGTGAGAATGAACAATAAGAGAGGAGAGGAAAGGTTAAGAGCCTTATGGATTCTGTGTGTGTGTGTGTGTGTGTGTGTGTGTGTGTGTGTGTGTGTGTGTGTGTGTGTGTGTGTGTGTGTGTGTGTGTGTGTGTGTGTGTGTGTGTGTGTGTGTGTGCGTGCGTGCGTGCGTGCGTGCGTGCCACATGCTTCTAAATCATGCATCAGCACTAGAGTGACAAAGAGGAAAAGCTTGTGCTCCAATCATTCCTTATGGGCTTGGTACTGTATGTGTGTGACTGTGGGGAGTGCGTGTGCGTGTGCGTGTGTGTGTCACGGTTGTGGGAGGCTTTAACAAACATGCCATAAAATACCTTGCCACTGCCAAAGAGAGACACGGAGGAGAGGGGAGGGGAGGGGAGGGGAGGGAGTGAGGAAGAGAGAGGAGGAGGAGGGGATGGCTGAGGATGAGCGAGGGGGGGAGAGAGAGAGGGGGAGAGAGCGAGAGAAAGCAACGTGTAATGAAAGGAAAAAAAGACAAATGATAAATGAATAATAGCCATCTCTACTGTGTGTACCCCCCCCCCCCAACACACACACACACACACACACACACCCCTCAATAGCTCCCATTTTAGGGCTATGCCTCGAACATCACTTCACAAACACAATTGAGCCCTGGGAGCGCCGAGGGAGGCTGTAGATTTCCCAGAGGCCCACAGGGAGCGAAGGAGAGGAGCCCCCGCCGCACTGGAACAAGACGGGGAGCCACACACACACACACACACACACACACACACACACACACACACACACACACACACACACACACACACACACACACACACACACACACACACACACACACACACACACACACACACACACACACACACACTCCAATTGATTTCCTGTGTTTATCCCGTGTGTCACGTGGGCTTTAGGAGAAACTAGAAGTCAACACCACTCTGGCGAGGATCCAGCCACGACGACGGCTGATCGTTGTCGGACGTTTCGCGAGGGCTGGCGTTTTGGCGTGGACGGGCGGGCCACTTACAGCCAGGAGGCCATTTGCGAGGCGGTTTGTAGCAGTGGCGAGGCGCGAGATTGGTTTATCTTGGTAATGTTTATTGTCGCTGTCGGGCAGAAACCTTGTATCTCCATTTTTTACCCTGTAAAATAATGCCACACAAAAATAGCTGGCCTACTGGTCCAGGCGCATACCACCTTGGCATTGCCACAAAGGCATGGATGCCTGGCGGCGTCGCCGGTTCGATTCCCAATCCGGACAATCTTTGCCGCGTTTCACTCCCCATCCCTCCCCCCATTTCCTGTCAGTCTACTGTCCTATCAATAAAGGCATAAAAGCCCAAAAACAAATCTTAAAACAAGACAGGAAAGCATCAGTGTCCTTTTAGATGTTTTGCATTAGCTATTAAAAAATAGCAGACGTATAAGCTCGCAGCATGAAGTGACATGCTGCTATTTTAAAGCTTATACATCTCCGACTTTAGATTTTTTTTTTTTTGCAAAAAAAATCTGTGAGAAGGCATTTGTGTAGAATCAAGAGCATGTGACTGAACAACAACTACATCGGATCCACTAGAACATACAACAGGTTCTCTTTTTATTCCCCCCGATTTCCTGAAACGTACTGTATAACGGTTCTGGACATCCGAGGTTTTCCGCCAGACGACAGCCGAAGACGGTATCACAGATCTTCTGGCCCAGTGCAGGGAGCCCCTCCCCCCCCCCCCCCCCCACCCCACCCCACAACCCCCTCTGCAGCCTAACAGAGGGAGGGAGAGATTCAATCAATTGCTTTTGTGACCGTTGATAGCATCATTGATCTCACCAGTGGGGCTCTCTTCATGCCTCGCTCGTGGTTCTCACAGAATGCTGGACTGCAGGGGATCAACCAGGGTGCACAGGGGGGTGTCTTGCTCAAGGACACTTCAACACCAGTAATCCAGGGCAGGGGGATTGAACATGGGAGCCGTCCAATGCTTAAAGGGATAGTTCACCCCCCGAAATGACTTTTTTTTTCCTATCGATTACTCACCCCCGGGACACTTGAATTCATGGATATTTTTTTGTAAGCCAATAATTTGAAGGAGACTCTTTGTGTCTCCGTAAGGAACAAAGCAGGCTCCATAGGGAACCACTTCCGGTCATCACATTATTAGCTTGGGAATGCGAGGAAAGAAAAAAAAAAAAAAAAAATATATATATATATATATATATATATCAGAGGTTGCGCTAGGATTTTTAACAGCCGGTCACCGTGACCGGCATGATTAAAATTTATCGGACATCTGATAAAAATACCGGACATAATAATTTTAATGCATGAATGACAAGCAGGTGCAAAAACATAGCCAATAACAACAGTTTAAGTCCTGCTGTATAGTTGGGACTGAACTAATTGAATGTAAAGGAGTAGTAGGCTGTACAAAAAACATACAGCTTCCGAAGCTGTAAGTTTTGATGATGATCGATCATCTTGCATAAGGAAATTAATTATATTGGACTACTCACGCAGGCTGTGTGTTTGCACAGATACTGCATGGTTTCATAACAAGTTGTTTCTGTTCTGCATCATATTTCAGGCCAACACATAATAATGTACAGAATAATGAGAAATAGTCTGAAAGTGGGGTCTGCGCAATGTTTCATAGGTTGATAGATTAATCTGGCCAGAAAGGAATCAATTATAGACTACTCACTAGTATGGTCGAGTGGTCACGATCATCCTGCATCTCTGTTATGCAACTTTGGGAAGGTTGAAAATGCTTTGATGGTGATCTTGTACAGTTTCCATAACATCTCCTCATAAAGAACTTCAATCGAGTGTATAAAGTTTGTTTTATATGGGTTGTAGTTGTCCTGCGTGCCTTCAATAATTCCCATGGGTTCACAGTGCGCATTGCAAAATGACGCTGAAATGGACTGCTGTCTTCTCTCTCCCCCAGCGCCCCATTCGCAAATTAATGTTTAGGCTAAACAGTTCTGATAATACAACTTATTTTTGACTGTCCATTCATGTACTATAACTTAAACTGCGCGCTCATATTCCAAAACCAAGGCAGCTCATAGAGAGCATAGCGACAACATAACAAACCGACAACTAGGCCTACCCAGCAACAACTATCATTTCCTGTCTTACCTTCACAATAAAGTGTCTCCCGTTCACCTCCCAATGCAGCTTATTTCACACAGGTTATTATTTACAGGAAAAAGTGTAACTTAACCCGTGTGTGTTTGTGCAACCAGACGTGCATGTGAGAGAGAGTGATGAGGGAGAGAGAGAGAGAGAGAGAGAGAGACATTGAGAAAGAGAGAGAGAGAGAGAGAGAGAGAGAGAGATTTGCGGTGAACTGCCGTGTCATTTTCAATCGGTCCTTATGTCCGATGAGGTTTATATTTTCCGGTCTTTGTCATTATAAATCGGTCAAATCCGGCAATTTCCGGTCTAACGCAATCTCTGATATATATAATATATATATCAGAGATTGCAAAGTGTTCAGTAATATATATATATTATATATATATTACTGAACACTTTGCTTCTGGGGGTCCTTGGAACTAAATATTTTCAGATGGGGGTCGGCGGCCAAATACATCAAATTTGAAGGGTTCTTGACATGAAAAACTTTGCACTGATACAGCAACTTGAGTTTTTCATAATACTGTTTTAGGAGATGCAATAGTATTCTTTCAAAGTATTCTAGTGAATGGTAGGCGCAAGGATATGATTCACACTGGCAACCCAAATCTTAGCCTTTAGGCCTTTGCAGATGAACAGCAGAAAAACCCATGGAAACAGATTTCTTGATCAGATTTGAAAAATGTTCCTAAGTGGTTTGAAGTGCAATTCAAATGTGATTTCTAAAGATGTGTCTCAGCCTGGTCTCTGGACACTCGGACACTAGAGAGAAGTAGAGCCCGACCAATATATCGGTCAAACCGATATATCGGTCGTTTTTAGACCCCGATGTCAGTATCGGACATCGGTCATTATCTCTCCGATGTATCGGTCGTTCTTATAAGTAATATTAGACCACCATTTGATGACATTTAACCACTCAGACCCAAAACGTATAATACTAGAGGGTCGCGGCCCTTCGGGCCGCTCACATCTAGTTAAAAAAAATAATAATAATAAAAATTAAAAAAAAGTTAAAAAAAAAGTAAAAAAAAAAAAAAAAAAGTTTCAAAAAAAAAAAAAAAAAAAAAACGTTAAAGCTATACTGTGTAAGTTGCTCAACTGGTGGTCTGTAGCAGTATAGCAAACCGCGGTCGCGTTTGCTTTTTTCGTCCGTTTTTCGCTCGCGGACCGGGCCGTCAGACCACCGCGTCCGCCTCGCCTCGCCGAGACGCTTTCAATGAGGTCTCCCGTGTCCTTCTACGAGCAGCGGTTGGGGAGTTACATGCTAGACTCCTCCAGTGTAAACACTGCAGTGTACTTCCTGAAGGCGTGTTTCCTAAACCCACCAGAGAGCCCGGCAGTGTATGTTCTGCGCTGTGATTGGCCGGCAGTGTATAACCCTCGCTGTGATTGGCCGGTAGTGTGATGACGCAATTCTTCCGCGAAAACCGGTCCCGGGCAGGGATCATAGAAAACATATAAAGAGAAGGCTTTAGAAGCTGAAAATAACGGAGTGGGGGTTCTAAAACTTTAGCGATTTAACAGCTAGGACCATTTTAAGATTTGGTATAACTTAAAAAAAAAAAAAAAAAAAAACATAAAAAAAAAAAAAGAATTGGGGGGAACTATTGTGGCGGAACTATTGTGCCGCAGCGCACGTTTCCGGTCGGACATATTTGACCGGCGGACTATTTTATACAGAGGCAAAATATGAGGGTAATAACGAATACAACTGTATACAGAGGTTTGGAAACAACATCTTGCAAAGGTGACATGGGTGTTTGAATTTTTAAGCTATATTTAGTACACTCTAAGAAAGATTTCTGTGACCGAGTAAATAGCACTATTAGAAAAAGTTATATTTACTCAATAAAATCACTGAATATCATGTATGTGATTGTTTGAGTAGGTCACACCAAACAAAATGAGTAAAAATCCAACTGTTCTTTTTGAGTTAGATGTACATATATTATTTGAGTTAATTTCATGAGAATAAATGAGTATTTGACCAACTGATTTTATTCATGAATTATACTCAATTTGTTTTGGTAATTTTCCTTCATAATATTTGAGTATGGAGTACTTATATGGATCAATTTAAAAAGACCCTTAATTATTATTCATTACAACTTAATAATCTTTCATCTCTCACAACAACTTAAACAATTGAGTAGATATGACTAAGATTCAAAATTGTACACAAGGGTTCATGGGAAAGTTCTACTGGAACATTCTGTCAACAAACAGCAGCAGCACACATCTTCTTCAACAAGAAACCTGGAGAGTGTTTGCAAATATTGGTAAGTAGATTTACTGTATCTTTGTGCATATAGGCTACACAAATGTATTGGGTATAACTTATGTTCTTTACAAAGGTTTGCAGCTAGTTAAGGTTACAGTGAGAGAAATGTGCAAGCCCTCTAGTCATTGTGACTTTTTGCATTTATTACAAGCTATGCACAGCTGCATACAATGGTGTGTACAATGAAGATAAAATGCACAGGTATAGGCCTACATTATTATCTACATGTCTTCTTTTTTACTCTCTTCCCCTCATCTCTGTCTTCCAGGTTAGTGCAAAGTTCAGGATGATCACCACACTGAATCTTGAGCCAAAATGTATGGCAATGTTGGACTTCTATACCCCCAAACTACTGTCCATGTTCCAGTCCAAGAAGGGCAGTTTGGGCACAAATGAGTATTGTACTTCAGGTATGAAACTTTCATTTACTCTAACTGCTTTAATTATATTTCACCTGGCTAATGACAATAATTACTATATTAATTAAACTCATCTTTATCCCCTGCAACTCTCTCTCTCCTGATTATTCATTTCTAAATGTATGTCCTACTAAGGACAGTCTCCCAGCTTCCGTTGCTAAAACTGGGTTGTGGAAACAATTGTATTGCCAAAGTTTATGTTAGTTATGAAAGTGCAGTCATACTTTTTCTTTATTGTTCAAATAATTATTTTTCTATTCTGCAGAGAGGAATCCCCAATCAACGAACACGAGAGGTCATCATCCGATGTCTCATCGACCATCTGGAAGAAGATAGTGTCAAGATCAAGGACTTTCAAGTTAGTAAAATAAATGTTTTGACGTTTTAATGTCATCGTGGATGAGACCATCACATGCAAAGGAACAGCATAGTGATGTCCAGAGAATGAGGTTGTGACATTGGCTGAATGGCTGTTGCATCCGTTGCATGTCTGGTCCAACTGATTCAAGATTATGCCCAGGGCTGCATGTGTGGAGACAGCTAGGATTGCTCAATGTGTGTCTGTGTGTCTTGTAACATTTAGCCTGAAAGTGAGCTCTAAACAATTATCTGTGTGCAGGAAGGAAGCTGCTGGTGCACCTGTCAGAGTAGAAGAGAAGTTGACAGAGGAGGTGATGATGAAGATGAAGATCTACCTGCTGCAGAACCAAGAGGACTCAATGAATGAACCTACTGATGTAGGTATTGTGATTAAGGGCATCACTGCCCTCAACAATCTTGGGGGTCTGCTGCTATCTGTTGGGACTGTTCTATGCCTTTAATCTGAGATACCCCAAGAACCTCAGATATGGTCTTGAGATGTTCCAAAAAGTACTAGTTGAGTTGGATCCTGGACACCTTTCAGCCAAAGTTCAGAGACTGAAAAAATGTCTGCTTGCCGACTACTGTTCAGCAAGATGCTCTCAGAAAGTGGGTATAACCTACTGAAAGTGGATTTATTGTCAAAACAGCATTTTTGCAATGGTATTTGTTGCTGATAGTAATTAGTTAATGTAAAGTGTTTGTTTCTGGTGCATTCGAGTCATAATGCAAACAGGTCAGTTTAGCATATAGACATTACACGTGTGCATAGTCAATATGTTTAAATGTTGAGCTACTGTAAATGCTTATTTATTATTTCATATTCCAAGTTGTGATTTTCTTTCATGCCAAATGGCCTCTGACTGTCTTTAATGTATTTTGTGGTTATGACTTACTGTTCATTTGATGGGCTCATTGTTCTTATGGTGCATAATGTTTGACAGACTGCTTACTTACAGTATGCACAGTTCAATTAGAGGTACTTATATACAGTATTGTGAACACACACTGCTCTTTAGTAAACAGAATTTTAAAAGTGTCAGGGATACCCCTTTCCTGATCATTATCTTTAAACATATTGTTTTTGCAGGCATTGTTGCATGTCATTTACATACTAAAGTATGTTGAATGTTCATACTTGATGTGGTGTTACACTGGTCAAAATTAGTTGATTAAAAACATAATTATCTGCATAATTATTTCATGTGTATTCATTTGACATCATGTACTCCTGGAGTAAAAGGTAAAGTAAATGAAAGGGGTAAATGGTACTATATGAATTAAATCAATAAAAGTAAATGAATAAAGTAAATGTGACATATTTGTTTTGTTAAATCATACTCTAATATTCAATTAGATCTACTTAATATTTCAATGTATTTACTTGTAGTCTTTTGTGGCATTGACTGAATAATTTAATTATATCTACTCAATTTCTTTAGGTCATTGTACTCAATTTTCGTTGTTAATAAGTACGTAAAAGTTTTGGTTACTTTTACTCAAATTAATTGAGTATCATCTACCTGATTTCATAACAGTAATATTTACTCAATATTTTTTAGTGTAAAAATGTTTCACCAATAAAATTGAGTAGAGCCTAGTTTTTGTTTTTAGAGTGTACATATGTAGTACATCTTGGCCAAGTGGTTTGGTATTTAAGTTAGCGATACATGACCCGGAAGTAGATCACTTACTCTTTTGTAATATAAAGATATTGTCGTTGCCCATAAGGATCCATTGGGTTTCATTTTACACTCATGAGTTAAATATCTTATAAAGGGTCCATTTGGTTACCAAATCTCCATCATTTTACTGGGGACCACCAGGAAACCCTTCAAGGACCACTGGTGGTCCCTGGACCATTGGTAAAAAAGGAAAAAAAGGTAAAAAAGGTAAAAAGTTTTTGAAATTTAGGCTATTTATTATTATTTTATTTGATATTATTACAAAACATCGGTTAACCATCGGTAATCGGAGGTCTAGCACTCTCCATCGGCAAACATCGGCATCGGTCAAAAAATATGGCATTGTTCGGGCTCTAGAGAGAAGACAGATTTTTTTCATTTTAAGATGATTTTAATTAAGTCTCCTTTTAGGTGTTGGGATATTCTATTGTCATTGTACATTTTGCACATTGAAATTTGTCCTCTGAATTCATCATACTTATAGGCCTGTCACAATTATTACATAATCGCCTAAACACAATTATTTTACATAATCACAATTGTTTTGTCATAATCGTCATAATCGTTTCCATGTTAAAAAAACGTTCATATATTTTCAAACATTAAAAAAAATAGTGGAAATAGTCGATCTACAAGCTATCGCGACGCGTTGTGAGCTTGGCTATTTCCACTATCAATGTTCTTTATTAAGTATAAAGTTGTCAAATATGTCAGTAATTTCTTTGTATATTATTTAGTGTATGTGTCATATCTGCCATGTGCAACTTAAAAGCCTAAAAGCCAAACAGAAATGTAATGTCAATGACAAAAAGACAATTAAATAATGAATCGCAATTATTTGAGTGACAACTAATCGTCATGTAAAATGTCATAATGGTGACAGCCCTACCTACTCATGAAGACAGAGTGTGTGAGTAGTAGGGCATTCATGAATAGTGATTTTTAGTATTCGAATGAATCGACCTCAAAGTATTCGAATATTCGACAGGACTGGCCAAACTGTCAAATATTAAGTAAGCAAGAGGCGAAAATAGCCTGCTGTGATAAAATAGCCTGCTGCTCACAACACCTCGCAATCGCGAGGCGTTGTGAGCATGTAGATCTGCTATTTTCACAATATGTATCTGCGGAACCGAGTCACATTAAATGTAATACCTACAATTCCAAGTGCTTGTCAGGGTTCAAGTATGTTTATTTTGGAGGTTGCGGCCTAAAAAGGTTTGAGAACCCCTGGTATAGAGCATTAACAAATTCATCCACCAGGGGCATTGACAACTCATTCTTATGACTTCCTATCTAGCCAAGTTTTATAAACTATATCTTATATAACTATATAAGAGAAAACACAAAAAAAAAATAATAACTAGAAGCAGTGCTCTTCCGAGCACAGGTCTCCACCAGGCCAGGCGTCCTGGTGGTGCTACTGTATAATAGGCCAATGTAAAAAGGGTGGCATGTGTTCTTCACCATAGATCTTTCATGGCAATCCTGCAAACTTTGGAAGCCAATATTAGCCAATCAGGATGGAATATGAAATAGCAGACGGATCGGACTTGATCACATGACTATAGAGATACTGCGTACCGATTTGCGTGATTTTTGAATAAAATCTCAAGGAGTAATATCCAAAAATGTGTTTTACATAAGTCGGCCCAAAGGTGGCGCTATAAAATGCTGATGTGAAAAATGCAGGGCAAAGGTTTATCCTTAGCCTCTAGGGAGTGCGCTTACAAAGTTTGAAACTGATCGGTGGAGTTATAGGTAAAACCACAAATCGGCCTGTTATAGCGCCACCATGAGGCTGATTTCAAAAAATGTAAGTGGCATTTCTTCTTCGACCTAGTGGGAACGTGTGTGCGCGATTTCATGATGATTGCACTTTGCGTTTGGGATTTGAGGCATTTTGTTCCAAACGGCTCAATCCTACAAACTTTGGAAGCCAATCTTAGCCAATCAGGATGGAATATGCAAAATCGGACAGATCCGTGTCGATCACATGACTGTCGAGATACTGCCTACCGATTTGTAGGATTTTTGGACAAAATCTGTAAGAGTAGTGCACCGAAATGTGTTTTGCGAACATCGGCCACTAGGTGGCGCTAGAAAAGGCCCATTTGAAAAATTTAGGGCAGAGGTTCTAGATTGGCATCCAGGGAGTGTGTGTGCTCACTTTGGCAGCGTCCGGGCCAACGGCGACTGAGATTAGGCGCTCACAAACTGCGAGGACGCACGGACGGACGGACGCACGCACGGACGGACGGACGGACGGACGGACGGAGGGGAAAACATACTCTCCCTCAGCCTTCGGCTGGTGGAGACAATAAGGGAATATTCGACTTCGGTGAACAACGTCGAATAGTGCCTTTTATATTCGAATATTTGGTGAATGCCCTAGTGAGTAGCAGATGGTACAGTATATGGAAGGTGCCAGCATCAAAGCGTTTGATGGTTTCAGCGCTGCCCGTCTCTCTTTGGGCAAATCAGAATGGAAGAGGTGGAGATGTTTTCACAGACACATGCAGACAGATCGTTGCGCGCTTTGCATACGAGTATGTATCCGAGCGCCGTGCACCAGGTTCAGCCTGCCTGAACCTGAGTTAATAGCCTTGTGCTCGCCTGTGTGTGTGTGTGTGTGTGTGTGTGTGTGTGTGTGTGTGTGTGTGTGTGTGTGTGTGTGTGCGTGCGTGCGTGCGTGCGTGCGTGCGTGCGTGCGTGCGTGCGTGTGCGTGTGCGTACGTATTGATCTTGTTCCTGGATATATTTAGTAAATTAAACTTCCTGCTTTTGTCTCCCATTCTTTACTCCGTAATGAGATGTCCCTCCAGCTCTCTGTAAGACTGGTTCTGAATGCACTGAGAACGCACACACACACACACGTGCACGCACACACACACGCACATACACACACACACACACACACACACACACACACACACACACACACACACACACACACACACACACACACACACACACACACACACACACACACACACACACACACACACACACACACACACACACACACACACACACACACTCTTGCAGCAACTACATTTATTTTGTCTCTAAGCACCTGAGATCAATTCCTTGGCCTGGTAGTTGGACTGATAGAGACACTACCCACTATCCAATACCTTACTGGCAATGAATGATACACCTGTTCTGCTGTATCTTCATCTGTGGCGTGAACAACGTACGGAACCCTGGTACTATGAGTCACATACTGTACTCCTGGTTAAATATTACCAGTGATTTGCTTCATGGGGTGTTTAATTAATAGAACATAATTCACTTTTTGGGTGAACTACTCCTTTTAACTTCTCAAGATATGCCAAAAGAAAGTTGTGTTTAAAATCAGTCAAAAGATGTGATCATTACTCATTGAGTGACTACCAGTTATTTGAGTTGAGATCTAAAGCACAACTTCCACTTTGAACTCGGTCATGGCAGCCGTTTCTCACCATCAGCAGCTGATTGAAGTTGAGTTGGCTGCAGTGGAAGTGGACCACATCAGAATGTCACTGTCTGTGAGAAGAGGCACTAGTAGGGCTGTCACAATATGACATTTTACAGGACGATTAATTGTCACTCAAATAATTGGCGATTAACGATTTAATTGTGTTTTTGTCATTGATAATTACATTTCTGTTTGGCTTTTAGGCTTTGAAATTGCACATGGCAGATGACACATAACCTAAATACACAAATAAATTACTGACATATTTGACAACTTACTACTTAAAAAATAACTTTGATAGTGGAAATAGCCGATCTACAAGCTCACAACGTGTCGCATTGCGACGCGTTGTGAGCTTGTAGATCTGCTATTTCCACTATTTTGGAAATTTTTCAACATTCACGATTATGACGATTATGACAAAATAATTGCGATAATGTCAAATAATCACGATGAGACGATTATGTAATAATTGTGACAGCCCTAGGCACTAGGACGGTTTGACATGTCCTGCCTCTCTTCAACTAGTCCCTGGAATAAAACAGAGATGGATCTCTGCTTATGTTAGGCTCTGTTATTAAGGAATCCTGTTTGGAATGGTCAGTCTGTTGTTTATTCATTTCAGTGCTTGCTCTCGTAAAGGCTAGCAGCGCACAGAGAAATAGCTTAGGTAACCTAATGGCAGGAAAAAGATACATGACAAGAATGATTCTCAAATGATTTACGTCACAGCCACAGGCAGTTCTGTTCTGTATATACACCTAAGCATTAAGTCAGAATTTACATATATATTTTTAACAAAAGGAAAGTGCTGGTGTCTGCATGCTGGCCTATTAATCAAGAAAATATGCATCCTGACAGACAAGTTTTTTCAGTATCTCATCAGGAATAACTTTCTCATCTTAACCATCACCTGGAATGAAGATTAATTACTTATTTAATCTGGAAATAGCAGATCTACATGGTTTATTCCTGACCACCTGCAGCAACGCACCGTCTGCTGCTTCTGCAATATTTACAAATACAATACAAAGTGACTGCTCGCAAGTAAGTTATTAATAAATATAGTTAATAAATATAGTATATGCATATACTTTGTGGTCCTCAAAACCCCGACCACAACTGGGTTGTGGGTGGGGAAACTCATTCTGGCAGCCTGAACCACTCACTGCCAAGTATATTTACCACTAACCATTGCCAGTTATTATTAGTTTTTCCGTACTTTTTCAAGTAGTCACAGACTATGTTCCTATTTTTCGATCGATCCCCTGCATGGTCGATCACAGACACGCACACACTTTCTCTGCTTCAGTGGGGAAAAAAACGACTAACTTGGCCATGGCAATCCATAGTTATCCACCATTGAAAACCCCACTGTTTTAGCGAGACGTTTAGTGATACAAGAAAACTGAGAAATGGAAGCTTCAGTGAAGAAGATAAACAGGGAGTGGATTTTTCAACACACCAAGCAGGCACACAGTTGAGACACACAGGTGCCACCCATACAGTAACCTTTGACACAATTATCGATTTTTAGCAATGTGGCTTTGCTTTATTCTATTTTTCATTCAACCTCTTCGCACAGGTGAGATCTTTTAACTCTAAGCGACACACAGACAGACAGACAGACCTATACATACATCTCCATATATGGGCACATAAGGCACACAGGCAGACAGACATACAGTATGTGAGATCTCCTTATATGGATATGAAAAGGACACACTTTCTAAAGTGTATATTTGCCTGTTTGGGCTTGCTGTCTAACGTTAGAACAACAGTCCGTATGATGCAAATCAATCTGTTTAGAAGTTCCTTAACAGAACACCAACCCTAAAGCTGAAAATAATTCTAGAATCTCACAATGCGAGATCTGCTATTTTCGGTGTACAACAGCTGACAACTACTTAAAATTTGACCTGGTTTTCACCTAAATTTAAATAATAGTTGTTTTCAGTGCTTGCAAAGACATTTATAATGTTATTTTCATGTAAACAAACATGCTCACCCAACCAACCAGAAAACATGAACTGCATTGCGTGTGTCTGAATTCAGCACAGAGGCTGATGTGTGTCAATCGGTCGTTGCCTGCATGCAACACCTATGGTGCGGGAACGTGTGCATTGATTTAATGGTCCCGGTTTGAGGGGCTGAATATGGTCAATAGAAGAATAAATAAACACTTAGAGAGCACAAAGCTCTTCCTCAGACAATATAACATAAAAAAATAACGTCAGATTCTTTTTGTGCAATATAAAGCATCCGTCACATTGGAGCCCTCAATTTGTAAGAGTTTCCACCTGCCCAAACTTGGGTTGGGGATGTGCATGTCGGAGCTCTCTTTTCTCAATATGGCCACCCTACCACCCTAAGGCAAACCCCACGTTATTGACGCAAACAAACAAACAAACGACGTCGGCTGGAGAGAGATCCTTTTCAGCCACTGAACAAACACAGTGCTGCGCTAACCCACAATGACCCCTGGGCCCCAACGCACACTAATGTGGAGAACAACGCCACGGCTGTCCTCAACAAGCTGCCGGCCGGGGTCATTTACCCATTTAGGCCTAAAATTATTGACCGGTTTAACCAGTGAAAAATAGCAGATATACAAGCTCACAGCGCGGCACCGAGTGCCGCACTGCGAGCTTGTAGATCTGCTATTTTTGAAAAAGTCGTGAAAATGTGTGCAAATCTTTGAATATAATGTATTTTCAAAGCGAACGTTTGTAACTAAGATTTTGCTTCTGGGTGGTCCCTGGAACTAGATATTTTGAGATGGGGGTCCGTGGCCAAATAAATATCATTTTGGGGGTCCTTCACATGAAAAGGTTTGAGAACCACTGACATAGTAGTCTCTCAAGAACAGACTAACTGAGCTCCAGTTAAGTGAAAAGGACATTTTCTTTGACGATGGCTGGCCAGATTGCTGACATAGAAACATAGGTTTTTCAAAAAACCTTAGAAGGATTCAAGACACTTATAGAATCGGGTCAAAATTCTAATTTTCACGATTTTTCAAAAATAGCAGATCTACAAGCTCGCAGCGCGGCACTCGGTGCCGCGCTGTGAGCTTGTATATCTGCTATTTTTCAATAGTTAAAGCATAAAATAATGAAACACAAAATGTGTACCCGTTCTAAATGGGTTAACTGTTCTGCTGCTGTAGACGGCGCTCACCGTCATTGAAAGGGTTAATACCATGGCGCCGTTGACGGTGAGGACTGTCAATCTTACTGTATATACAGTAAAGATATTATTACTTACTGTACGTCGCTCCGGTCCCGCCCGCATCGGTAATGTCCGCGATTTGTTTACAACGCACGTCGGGCGTGCACGCGAAGTTAACGTCCTCCATAGTAAATCCATTGAGAGGCCCATAAAGAGACCTCATTTTCTCCAAAAGGGACATTCTTATACAAAGGATGGTCTCCACTCTCCAGTACTGTACACAAACGCTGGGCGCAGCCATGTTCTCTTCTGGGCTCACACTGTCATGTGACTAGATGACGTAATCGTTGCCGTCAAGTGATAATCCAAAAAAACTAAAACAACCCCCTTCCAGCCCTTCAAAATAATAGCGGCGGCCTATGGAGGAAACGGCGTGGCACCGAGGCACCAAGCAACCTTCAGATTAAGAGGCACTATTAGTGTTAATAGTCATCTCACACCGGTAGGTGGCAGATGCAATTTCAATATTATCTCAAGGTGAGAGATAACCCCGGCAGGCACACACACACACACACACAGCACACTCTTTAGATAGGGTTTTCTCTCTCTGCCTACTGCACGCTAGGGCATTCACGAATAGTTATTTTTAGTATTCGAATTATTCAACCTCAAATTATTCGAATAGTCGAATATTCGACAGGACTGGCCAAACTGTCAAATATGAAGTAAGCAAGAGGCGAACATTGTGAAAATAGCCAATCTACATGCTCACAACGCCTCGCAACGCGAGGCGTTGTGAGCATGGCGTTGTGAGCACGCGCGCACACACAGACGTGGTGTGTTGGTGTCATGCTGCCAGCAGTGATAAGCAGCGTGTGGTTTCTCAGCATTAATCTGGCTCCCACGTGGCGTCCTGTGTCGGTGGACAGACCCAACAGTGGCTCTTCTGGTAGGAAGTGAGATTGCAAGAGTGTTGAACCTTAGGAACTTCCTGCTCCCCCCATGTGGATATCAGGATGGGACATGGGCTCACGCTCACACACACACACACACACACACACACACACACACACACACACACACACACACGCACGCACGCACGCACGCACGCACGCACGCACGCACGCACGCACGCACGCACGCCGCACGCACGTTTGTAATACATTATAATGTCGTTGTCGGGCAGAAACCTTGTATCTCCAAGTTTAAAATTTGTAATTATTTTCGCAAAGTAAAGCCCTGCTTCATCATACAAGGCCGTTGCACAAAAGTAGTGAAAACAGCAGATCTACCAGCACACAACGCCTCGCGGTGCGAGGCGTTGTGTGCTTGTAGATGAGCTGTTTTCACTTTTTTTTTAATCATTTTTCAAATGATAAATACAAAACGAACGCTTTTGAACATACAAGGTTTCCACCCGACAGCGACGATAAGCTACTATACTTTGTTGCTGTCAGGCAAAACCCTCTTATCTCTGTATTTTAGCTGTGGGTATGTTTTGTTTTCTTTCGTAAATGAACACTGCCGAAGATTATATTATTATCGTGATTGTTTATGTGTGACGTTATTGGAGTAGATTATGTGTTCATTGATTATATCGATATCTAGTTCTTAAAGTTATACCATGTAACTTTTTTTTTTTTTTATAAAACAAATCTTAAAATGGTCCTAGCTGTTAAATCGCTAAAGTTTTAGAACCCCCACTCCGTTATTTTCAGCTTCTAAAGCCTTCTCTTTATATGTTTTCTATGATCCCTGCCCGGGACCGGTTTTCGCGGAAAAATTGCGTCATCACACTACCGGCCAATCACAGCGAGGGTTATACACTGCCGGCCAATCACAGCGCAGAACATACACTGCCGGGCTCTCTGGTGGGTTTAGGAAACACGCCTTCAGGAAGTACACTGCAGTGTTTACACTGGAGGAGTCTAGCATGTAACTCCCCAACCGCTGCTCGTAGAAGGACACGGGAGACCTCATTGAAAGCGTCTCGGCAAGGCGAGGCGGACGCGGTGGTCTGACGGCCCGGTCCGCGAGCGAAAAACGGACGAAAAAAGCAAACGCGACCGCGGTTTGCTATACTGCTACAGACCACCAGTTGAGCAACTTACACAGTATAGCTTTAAGATACGTCATGATACGGGATAGCTTGGAAGAGTCTAGGGGCTCTATTTTGATTGTCTTACTCTTAAGTACCAGCTCTTATACCAGCGCTTATGCCTTAACTTAAAGGCCAGTCCATACTGTCTCTGACCACCAAACCTTTCGTTACAAAACTACAAAATGACGTCACTCGCATCTTCTGAAAAGCCTTACCCCGAATTAGAGTGCACATCGGAAAGTCAGAACTCTCCGACGAAATGTTTGGTGGTTCGGAGACAGTATGGATAGGCCTTTAAGTTAAGGCATAAGAACCGGCACATCAAAATACAGCCCTAGATGTCTCACTAGGCCTGAGTAGCTATTGTTTTGGTAAAGCTTATCTTGTTATGGTTCAGCTTGTCCTTTGAGTCGAGTATAACTGTGTGAACCCTGAATTGTGCCTCTTCGCAGAACCACCTTACCACTGACATGAGTGTTAAATGTACTTCTGACCAGGATATCACGTTACATAAATCATAACCACCACCGCCTACTACATTGTCTTGTCTCCTCATTGATTATTGATTGATCAGAATTCCACGACAACACACTACTTGATCACACTACAGCTAGGGCTGTCAGACGATTAATTGTCACTCAAATAATTGCAATTAACGATTTAACTGTGTTTTTATCACTGACAATTACATTTCTGTTTGGCTTGTAGGCTTTGAAATTGCACATGGCAGATATGACACGTAACCTAAATATACAAAGACATTACTGACATATTTGACAACTTTATACTTAAAAAAGAACATTGATAGTGGAAATAGATAATCTACAAGCTCACAATGCGTCGTGAAGAGCTTCCGAACATTTCTTGACGATGGCTAGCCAGATTGCTAAATACCTAACTTTAACCCCTAATTAATAATGTTATACTTTCAAAGAAATCTACGGATCTGCGTCATCTCAAGTAATTGCGATTATTAGACAATGATGTAATAATGATTGTCTACACAGACACACAAACACACACACACACACACACACACACACACACACATACACACACACACACACACACACACACACACACACACACACACACACACACACACGCAAAGCAGCAATGACTCATCATCATCGACCACAAGGCAAACATTGACGCAGCGTCTTTGACACATGCAGCAGCAACAGGAAGTGCAAAAGGCACTTACTGTACTTACAGTAAGTAAAAGTATCAATACTGCAATGTACTGTAGAAATGCCCTGTTACAAGTAAAAGTCTGTATTCATAAAAGTGTGCTTGTTTGCAAAATACAAAAGTATTGGTATCAAAATGTACCTAAAGTACCAAAAGTAGAAAGTAGTCATTGTGCATAAAGTACCATTTCACAGTTGTCAAGTCTTCAAATGTGTAAGATGTCTATTTTTTCTTTTTTTTTTTTGAAAATAGACAATCTACAAGTTCACAATGCGTCGCCAGGCAACGCATTGTGAGCTTGTAGATCAGCTATTTTCAAATGGTCAAAATATATATAGGGGCTGAGGTGGTTAAGGCATTTCTTGTAACAATAATCATAACCTACAAAGTAACTAAAGTTTACAAATAATTGTTGTGTAGTAAAAGTACAATATCTGCCTCTGAGATGCAGTGGAGTAGAAGTAAAAGTACAGTAAATTGGAAATACTCCAGTAAAGTAAAAAAAACTTCTTAAGTACAGTACTTGAGTAAATGTACTTAGTTACTTTACACCACCTCAAAACAACGATGTTGTGGGACAGAGAGACAGAGAGAGAGGGAGAGAGAGACAGTGAGAGAGAGAGAGAGTTAGAGAGAGAGAGAGAGAGAGAGAGAGAGAGGGAGAGAGAGACAGTGAGAGAGAGAGTTAGAGAGAGAGAGAGAGAGAGAGAGAGAGAGAGGGAGGGAGAGAGAGACAGTGAGAGAGAGAGAGAGAGAGAGAGTTAGAGAGAGAGAGAGAGAGAGAGAGAGAGGGAGGGAGAGAGAGACAGTGAGAGAGAGAGAGTTAGAGAGAGAGAGAGAGAGAGAGAGAGGGAGAGAGTTAGAGAGAGAGAGAGAGAGAGAGAGAGAGAGAGGGAGAGAGAGGGAGAGAGTTAGAGAGAGAGAGAGAGAGAGAGAGAGAGGGAGAGAGAGGGAGAGAGAGGGAGGAGAGGAGAGGACTTCCAGACATCAGTGGAGCGACCACACCCCACGTTGACCATGACTCATCACGATGGGTCAGCCTCTGTTGTTCCTCTGTCCAGGGGCTGTTAAGTCTGACATCATTTTGTAGGCAGAGGAGAACTTTTGCCCCCCAAGAAAGCGAATCTTTTTACTGTTTTTACTATTTACACATTTTCTTCTCTTTGTTGTTGAAAGGAAAGTGGTAGAATTATACTTTAGTCGTTATTTTTGTCTCGGATCTGTTGAAATAGCGAGGGACAGATATTGACAATAAATCTGCTTGGAGGTCTGACTACAAAATGATGTCACGGCTTAAAAGCCCCATACCTCTTCCTCACTCACTCACACATACATACATACATACACACACACAGTGTCCCTCAGGGCTCTATACTAGTGTCTTTTCCCTTTTCTGTTATAGGCCATAGCAGTGGAGGCCATGTTGCGGCGCCACAGGTAGAAAACCCATACATCTTTCCCATAGAGATTTGCCAAAACATGTGACATTGTCTGTCGACTAAAATCTTATATTTAGTCGACTAAAAATAGCCTAAAACTAAAACTTTTTAGATGACTAACTGTGACTATAACTAAATTACATTTTATTCGGAAGACTATGACTAAACCTAAATCAAAGTTTAGTTTTAAATGTCTGTCTACTGTTAGATTGTCTGTCTACTGTTTGTTTGTTTGTTTGTTTGTTTGTTTGTTTGTTTGTTTGCTAGCTAGCATAATAAAGACCATGAAATGCAAATAGTACAGTGGGTGAAGCAGGAGGATACAGCAGCGGAGGCAGGTGGGGGGAGGGAGGGAGGAGGGTCAGGGGGAGGCGGGGGCAACATAAAAGGGACTCACCAGCTCCACTGAGCCGTAGTGTTTCCTGCTGAAGTCTCCACGCCGACAGCCCAGGTCCTCAGAGGCAGAGCTGCAATAGACACACACATAATGTCATCAGACTCTGTCTGCTCCGTCACACAGACACACGCACACACACACACGCACACACACACACACACACACATAATGTCATCAGACTCTGTCTGCTCCGTCACACAGACACACACACGCGCACAACGTGCACACACTCGGACACAACATAGATGCACGCACGTACAGTACGCACACACACACACACACACACAGGAGAATGAATACAGGTGGACAATAGCGGCATCTTTTGTTTGTGTCCTCTCACTTTGTCTCTCTGTCCATAGTCAATGTCTCTCTTTCTCTCTTACTCTCTCTCTTCTCTCTCTAGCTTACACTCCCTCTATCTACGTCTCTCTGTCTCTCCTTCTCTCTCTCCTTCCAGCTTTACTTCCCTTCCTTTCTCTGTTTCTTTCTCTAAACCCATCTGTCCGTCCGTCCGTCCGTCCGTCCGTCCGTCCGTCCGTCCGTCTATACGCCTGTCTGTCTATCCGCCTGTCCGTGTGGCTGCAGGGAGCATTGATGACCAAACCAGTAGTGATTGAGACCAGGCCCTGATTGAATACAGGCCCTGTCCAGACGACAACGGATTTTTAATCCCCGGGGAAACCTCTACGCCTCCACACGGGCCCGTGTAAAAAAATATGTGTGTCCACACGGTATTATCAAAACGCTATAAATCCCTGTCTGTGCGTCACCGAAGCGGGTGGCCGCGTACCCCTGCTCTCATGCAATCATTGCAGCAGCTATCTATCTAAAGGCTATGCATCGTCCAAGTTTCACAATCTTCACACTTTAACATGCACAATTGCTATTTAAACATTAATTTAATATAAATTCGCGAAATATTTCTAGAGCAGGAGGAGAGGAGAGGGGAGAGGAATCGTCGAGAGTGTGGTGCGCTCTCTCTCTCTCAGCATTAAACGAATGTAACTCTATCAATCAGAACATCGTGGTCAAGCTAGCATCACTTTGTATTGAGAGAGAGAGAGTGTGGTGCGCTAACTCTATCATTCAGAGAGAGAGAGAGAGAGGGAGAGAGAGAGAGAGAGAGAGAGAGAGAGAGCATAGAGAGAGAGAGAGAGTGCGTATGTCTCCATTATGCTTGAAATCATTTGATATTGGCATTTGATATCCAAACTTTGACAAAGAGAGGAGGCAGGCGCGTCGCGTCAGATATGCTCCGTTAACAAGACGGGCTGCATCTCGTTATTGATAATGAGCACCTTATCGATCCGGCTTATTGAGCCGGTGGAAAGCTATGTGAGAGACAACACATTCAGAACATAACTGGTATCTTTTGCAACTGTGAGTTCGTGGCTGACCAGTGGCTGACCAGTGACCAACCATCTATGAAGATGACATTTGACAAGAGTAACAAATATCATTAAAACAATCATTCATTAGGACTCCATCCCTAAACAAGACAGCTGAGCTCTCTAATGTTAACATGTCGTGAATGCGCTCATAAATATGGATATTCTACAGAGACTACCATGGGATTCTCTCATAGCAAGGAGGAGGCGAGGAGCACACGCAGCACAAGGTGACGTAAGCATGCAACTAAAAGCAAAGAACTTCTCCGTTTACGGCGTCCACAAGGCAAAAGAAATACGCCCGGGTAACAAAAATGCACTGCAGCCGGAGTTTTGGAAACTATTCGGCTAGTCCTCCGTTTGCATGCGTTTGCATGTGGACACCCATGTGCGTTCGTGGCTTTACCTCCCCGGGGATTAAAAATCCGTTGTCGTCTGGACAGGGCCTAAGTCTCAGTGATAGATAGAGCCTGTCTGGAAGAGAGACTGCTGGCTCACCTTCTCGCACGCACGCACGCGCGCACACACACACACACACACACACAGCAGATGTGAGTGCACTGCACATCAAACTAGATAATGTAAATAAGCAATCAAGCACACCTAAATAATAAAAACAAACATACACGCTGATATACTACAGTATGTGATGAACATCTCAATTCGTCTCACATTTAAAAGCATCATTTCAGGGCTTCATTTAGTGCTGTACACAGTGCGTACCTGCACCAGACCTGAAGCCAGTTGTTGAAGAAAATAACAGTAAAGAGTAAAGACCTTAGTGAAATGGCTTTTTGGGGCATTTTATTTTGAAGTTTCAGTCTGAAACGCAAGCCTGTCTGTTTCTGAACCGATCAGAAGGGGACCAGCCCTTCAGGCGATGAGACGGCTCAATGTTTGTGTTTGTAGCTTCCATTAGCCTGCAAACAGCAGGCAGAGGGACACGGCCAGTGGGCCAGTTGTACAGAATGTTTGTTACCAAGTTGCTTATTATTCCAACCTAAAGTATAATGGTTACAGATACATATTTATTTATTAATTATTGTGCTCATTAAGTTTACAATGATTTCTACAATGAAGTTTACATATTTTTCATTATTTTATGACTATTTTATTTTTTGATTTGTTGATATACAATACAAAATAAATGATCAAAATAACATCCTTCAAGATTATTCCATTTATTGAAAAGTAATCGGGAGAATTGGCTAAGAAAATAATCGATAGCTGTGGCCCTAATGCACTGCAATCTGTGTGTGTGTGTGTGTGTGTGTGTGTGTGTGTGTGTGTGTGTGTGTGTGTGTGTGTGTGTGTGTGTGTGTGTGTACATGCACTACTGTTTGTCCAGCTCTCAGGATGAGTAGCCTGTTATTACTCCATTACCATCCAGTGCAATGAGAGCTCTGACTGCAGTGTTGACACTACCACACCAACAGTGGTTCTCAACCTTTTCAGGCCGCGACCCCCAAACTAATATTTGAACTGGGGACCCCCCCACCCTGACAAAAGAGTTGAGGAATTACATTTTGTATAACACAGTTCTATTGTGAAAATAGCTGCTCGCAGCTTGTCAAACAAGTCTTTTATACCATTATGTAGTGAGGTGTCCCTAATTCATCTCCCTCTCAGCTAGGGGTCCTTGGCCTGAAAAAACGTTGAAGACCCCTGGTCTATGGTCTTAACTCTTAACATTAAGGTCTGAGGGGATTCTACAAATGCCTTCTAAATCAGTAGTTATCTCAGACTTTTTTGTACCAAGGACCCCCAAAATTATATTTATTTGGCTGCTGAAATTGTTTATTTTATTTGTTTAGTTAAGCTTACAGTTAAGAAAAGAACCAGATTGGGGTTAGGCGTTTAAAGGTTAGGTTTAAGGGTTGGGCTTGGACTTATTATGTAAATACTAATCAATATAACCTAATAATCAATATAAAATACAACCTACCAGCTAATCCCCTCTCCAATTCAGCGATTCTCTGCAAAGAGGTGAACGTCTTTTCTTCATATAAAGAACACATGCATCTAGATTTCTCTCAAAGAATAACGACGGAAAAGAGATCCAAAGCAAACTACAATTGACGGTCTTCCAGCCTGTGCCATAACAGCATAACTGTAGGCTACTCTGTAATTATTCGCAGCGAGGACTTGTAAAGTCCACTCTTGCACTCGATGCACCTCTGCACTGTCTGCACAGCCTTTTAATGTATCCAACAGAACCATTTAAAATCCAGACCTCAGTTTGAACTCTGTTCAAACTGCTGTGTGTGAATCCTCCTTTGCTGCACGTGAACTTTCTCCCTGACTACAACCACACCAGAGAAAGATACCACCAACGTGGTTCTCAAAGTGGGGTAAAAAAATTGTTAAGGTAGCATCAAATGTAGTTGAACCACTTTAACCCTATATACATAGGCTATTTTAAAATAGCCAATCTACAAGCTTAAAGGACCTACACCATGAATTTTCACTTTTTCTATTTTAAAACCTTTTTTTGGGGTCCCACTGGCACCTTCTATCCTCACAAAGTCCTATTTCTGACCATTGTGTCTTTCTCAAGTGCTGTTCTGAGAGTTGATCCGTGTGACGTCACACGGATTCCCGTTTTTTTTTTCAAAAAACTTTTTTTTTTCAAAAACCTTTTTTTTCAAAAAACTTTATCAAAAACTTTTTTTTTTTCAAAACTTTTTTTTCAAAACTTTTTTTCAAAAACTTTTTTTTTTTTTCAAAAAACGTTTCTTTTTTTTCTCAAACATTTTTTTTCAAAAATTTTTTTTTTTTACTTTTTTTTATACATAAATACAATGCAGGTGGGGTTGATTGTCTAATGTAGATTAACTTTCTGTAATGTCTGGTCTAGCAACGGTCGCCCTGTGTCATTTGACAGTAGGCCTATAACATACAACATAGGCCTACAGTAGGCTATAATCAGAGTTGCAACATTATCCTATTTTTGTATTGGCCCAATATTAACATTATTTGTTGTCAACGTGGTGTCCGGGGAGGAGTGAAGAGGAGGGGAGGGGGGAGGGGTGGAAAAACCCCACTAGATGCGCCCCTGAGCAAACAGAGGCCGTATTGCAGCTGGAGAGCCTCATTATAGTAGAGCTAGAACAAACAAAAAGAATGGTCAGAGTGTTTGTTGAGGGTTAAAACCTGTCTAAGACTCAATTTTGAGCATATATTTATACAAAAAATATAGTTTTAAAAGCATGGTGTAGGCCCTTTAAAAGGGTTGGGTTCGAGCAAGCGGCTCTTGCTGGATAACCACTGGTCTATCTAGCCATTATATGACATACAACAAAGTATATACTGTGGGGCTTAAAGCCTCACTATGTACATTCTTTTATTAATCCTTGTCTCCTTTTATGGGCATATTGGTTGGATCTGCGGTTCTACTGAAAAAAAGGTTGTTTTGTACAACTGTACATAATGCAAGTACAGTAACGGCAGGGGAAATAGCTAAGAACGTAGGCAAAGATCTGAGCTATCTGTGTGCGAAAGTTAGAGTCATGTAGAACCAACGATGTGCTGTGAGACCTCTTTCATGCAATTCGGGCCTCGGCTTCAATTAGTAGTTGGGATGTAATTGTGTCCAGTCTGTATGGTAGAGTTTAGGGTGGTTGTATTTTGTCTCCCTGCTCTTTTATTGAGACATGTAGATCAGGGGTCTTTAACATTTTCAGGCCATGGACCCCTTAGTTGAGAGAGATGCAGCAGGGATCACCCACAACCTGTTCATAGATTCCATATAGTTTAATCTTTTGACAGCACATTCATTCACAGTGTATTTCGGATTCATGTCAATTTGTGTTTTCAGATATTTAACCACTTGAACCGTCAATACTTAAAAAAACATGACCTTTCACTCTGTACTGTCTGCTCTTTTTTGCCTCTACACCAAAACTAAGACGAAAATAGCCAATCTAAACTAAGACGAAAATAGCCAATCTACAAGCTCACAACGCCTCGCGCTGCGAGGCGTTGTGAGCTTGTAGATCTGCTATTTTTTGTCTTAAGTTCTCCGAATATGGACGCAGGGGTTCAAGTGGATAAGGAGGAAGAACATTTTCTATCACACACAGATTTTGAGGACCCCCTGTAGTGACTCTGAGGACCCCTAGTGGTCCCGGACCCCCTGTTGAAGACCCCTGATTTAGATCGTGTCAAAGGTGTGTCTCACCTAGATAGAGGATCTGACATGAGTTTTGACCTGATCGTCACGATTCCCACTATACTAGCAAGCAGGCCGGCTCTATTACGTAGCTCAATGGCAAAGAGAAAATCTGCACCTGCACAGAGGACAGGACACCGGGTTCAAATCCAGAAGTAGAAGAGGAAAGTGCTGCCTTAAGTGATTAACTCCATTACTGTGATTGACTGTGTATGTCTCTATTTGTTGGCTCGATCCCTCAGCCCCTCATCAACGTTCTATCTCTCCTGTCACAACGTAAGGTAAGGTAAGGCAAGGTACTGTACCTCAGCCCATGCAAATATTCTGTCCTGGAGGAAGCGATGAAGTGATAAAGCCCTCTCTTTACACTAGGGATCATGGGACAATATGAAAAATTCATATCACGATTATTGTGACCAAAGAAATCACGCTTTACGATATCAAAATCCATTATCCTGGGGCGGAACATTTGCCAAAAAAATAGCAGATCTACAAGCTCAGAACGCGTCGCAATGCACAAAATAATGCGAAATAATGCGTTCCCAGTCTAAATGGGCTAAACCCCTCCCCCTATGAAGAACATTCATGGGGGGCCCACAGTGAATCCTTGTACCCAGGGCCCAGAGTTTGGTGAGACACCCCTGTATATAGGGCTGAAGTGGTTAACAATGTAATAGTTCTAGTGGAGTATGGGAACGGTCACGCCGCACTTTTATTCTACCTTTCAGCATGGATTCTGCCAATGCATTTCAATGGGAAAGGAGCAGATTTTTGCAGAAATCTGCAAATGCCAAGATCAAACCACTCCATTCCCATTGAAATACATTGTCAGAATCCACCCTCGTAGGTAGAATAAAAGTGCACGTTGGTGACCGTGCCCTAAAAGTATAATATTTGCCTCTGAGATGTAGTGGAGTAAAAGTACAGAAAATTGGAAAAAACTCCAGTAAAGTAAAAGTACCTAACTGTACTTATATGTACAGATATATAAGCTCACAGTGCGGCACCGAGTGCCGCGTTGCGAGCTTGTAGATCTGCTATTTTTGAAAAATCTTGAAAATTAGAATTTTTACCCGATTCTATAAGTGTCTTTTGAATCCTTTTAAGATTTTTTGAAAAACCTATGTTTATATGTCAGCAATCTGGCTAGCCATCGTCAAAGAAAAGGTCCCTTTCACTTAACTGGAGCTCAGTTAGTCTGTTCTTGAGAGTGGTTCTCAAACTATTTCATGTGAAGGACCCGCAAAATGATATATATTTGGCCATGGACCCCCATCTCAAAATATTTAGTTCCAGGGACCACCCAGAAGCAAAATTTGAGTTACAAACGTTCGCTTTGAAAATACATAGTCAAAGATTTGCACACATTTTCACGACTTTTTCAAAAAATAGCAGATCTACAAGCTTGCAGCACGGCACTCGGTGCCGCGCTGTGAGCTTGTATATCTGCTATTTTTCACTGGTTAAAGCATTCAATAATTATGGCACTTGAGTAATGTACTTAGTTACTTTCCACGGTCCACCCCTGATTCTCATCCATAGAGGAGAGTGGGCAGAGAGAAAATAAAGCACACATGGTGTTACTTCATCCATTTGTAACTCAGAGTGCAATTGTAACCAAATGGACCCTTAACACTGGGGACTTTAACGTGCACAGTAGGTTTTTAAGTTCTGAATGTATGTTAGTCAGCTGCCTCACAGCCACTGGGATGGACGTGCGTGTTGCCAATTAGTTCAGAGTAATTAGCCAATGCTCCATGGATGCACATGGATTCTGCTGACGCGGGGCGAACGTCAAGTTCTTTTTTTACTGTGTCGCATGTTTTCTTTAATGACTTTTTATCCCTTCGGTACTTCAAGGTCAATAAGGTCAGCACTACGTGGCACTTAATACCTCATAATTTGCTGAGCTCCAATGGAGTCTATACAGCCTCTAAGCAACTTTAATACTGTATCTCAATTTAGACAAATTAAAACACACACTGGAAGTTTAGAGAGAGGTGGACACTTCAGTCAAACTACGGTTCCCAGTGTGCCGTTGGGCCTTGACCAGTTTACTGGAAACATATAAAAGCATAAAAATGACAAAAAGAAACCTTTAAAAACTAAAAATACACAATTACACATTTTCCATAATATGGCACTGTCACTTATGTTAACTGACATGTTTGATATCTGCTGCTAAGTGATATCGCAGCTGCACAAAGCGCCTTGTTTCTATATCTGCTGCTATATAAAATGCCTAATTTTATGGCTGATATTGCTATTTTAGGGCTATTTTCTACATATTTTAACCATGCGCTTTATTTGACATGGCTGACATTAAACTAGCTGCGCTCTCATTCTCTCATCCAGCTCATTCCCGCTATGAATACAAGTCTTACAAGAGTCAAGACTAAATGTTAGGAGTCGAAGCTGAATCAATTGACACGAGAACTGAAGCACTTTGAATGTAGTGACACCCACGCTATCTACTTGAAGAGCTGTGAAAGTTACTTTCAGAGTAACACTGTACTGTAGGGCTGCTATGATCATAACATTTTACTTGACGGTTCTACTGTGTTTTTGGCATTGACCACTGGAACATATTTATAATAAAAATTACATGCATTTATGACAATTATCTCAGATAATTAGGCGATTATGTCACAAATCATGACAGGCCAATCAGTATTTTTCGATGAATTGAGTACACAGGACCCAAATGGAAACAAGCCATAGGTTTTCTTAGAAAAATCCTTTTAGCAGACCTTGAATTGTACTGCATGTACCTGTTTTTGCAAACTGTTAATGAAGTATTCAATCAATCAATCAATCAATCAATGACACACCAACAGTGCCCATGTGGTCTATAGCAGTGGTTCCCAAACCTTTTTAGCTTGAGACCCAAAGGAGACATTTCATGTCTTCCCGTGACCCAAACTATAGTGCCTATTATGACAAAATGTTTGGCTATTATTATGACATGATGATGCCAGTGCAGAATAGGGATGCTGGGTTCATGAGCAAAATGTGTAGGGTGTAAAATTATGGAAGCATTACACAATGACAAAATTCATCATTCTACAGAACAGATAACTAGAAATGTTTTTGCTCTGAATAGTCCAACTTAACATCAATAAGCTGTGCAGGGTGCACTGGTTGCTGTATAGTGCTCTGATCAAACTGTGTGGACTGACTTGGATCTAGGTGTGACAACACACCTGTTTTGCATCAAGATAATTGATGCACACAGGATGAATCAGACATTTCCCATTGCCATCACACACATAGTCATTCAGGGTGAGAGCCTTTGTCAAGAGAGGTTTGTGGTATCTGCTCATTTTTGCTCTGTATTCCCGCTGCTGCTATAGGCAACCAGTGTCATTTGTCTGGAAATGAAGAGTACTTTGAAATAAGAACCGTGGCTGTTGTCTGTCCCACCATTGAGCCCATCACAGACACAGAAAGACAGGACGAACTACCAGTGGCATAACATAATAAGACCCTCTGCCATATGCACGCAGCCACGCACGCACACACACCTCCATCACAATGTGCTATTACTAGCATCATCAGACATTGACAAAAGACACAGGAGTAAGAAATGCATCCACCCATCCCCTTCATCTTCTGAGCACCACAGTTTTGCTGCTATGTGTTTTAATAGTCGCTAAACGTTCTGAAATTGATCCACCAATTGTTTGTGGGAGCGTGTCGCTGTTACTACATGTCATCTTTTCGACACCCGACTCTAACCCTCACCCTAACCTTAACCTCCGTGGAGTGAGTCACTAACCCTCCTGTCGAAATGATGGGCGTTCGCAAAAGTGAGATTGTTTGTTAGCGAGATGTGAGAGACACAACATTAACTTACAGCAAGGCTACATGTTGTCAACTTGTCAATGAGCACATTTGTACCCCAGCAAGACTTTATCCACTGGAATATTTAACAAAACGGCAAGCATGTAATTAGTGATAAATTGCGAACAGCTCGGTTTGCGCTTGGGTGCCTTATATTTATACCAATTATACTACAGTAGGTCACAGCTAAAGAAGTCAGGCAATAGGAAGACATTTATACACATGTGTTGGTTGAAGTTGCATCACAGCTTTTTGGTGAACTGAGTTGCAGTGATACCTGAATGGAATTTGATGGGTGATTATTTATACTTGATTGCGTGCCGCTGTCGAGCACCACAAGGTCTGTGAGCTGTCACAATTATTACATAACCGCCCAATCGCATTTATTTGAGATAATCACAATTATTTTGCACAATTGTCATAATTGTTTCCATTCCACACTTCACGGCACTATTTTTAATAACTTTTTTAATCAAGTATATATTAAGTATATAATTAAATATGTCAGTAATTTCTTTGTAAATTCAAGTCATTTCATATATCTGCCCTATGCCATTGTGTGTCAGGGGAGCTGAGATTTTTGTCATTAAGAAAACTAGCCCTTACCCGTTCAAAGATATGAGCTCCGAAATGATGTGCAGTGTGTGGGTTATGGGATGTGCACTGTGCACACAGTATATGAGGGATGGAAAGTAACTTTAACTGGTGCTTGCATGCTAATATGTAGGAGCATCAATGTAAGAAATACCCGTTCCATTTAACGGCTACAGAGATACTGGGTACCGGTCCCCCCCCCCCCGTGTGTGTGTGTGTGTGTGTGTGTGTGTGTGTGTGTGTGTGTGTGTGGGTTTGTGTGTGATTGTGCATGGCCTGAACAACAGCGCCCCTCCCTTAACATGTGTGGTCACAAAAGGTACTGTAGGCTAAATAGATATAGATACACCATAAAAATGGTAATATACAGCATACGATTTGTGAAAGTGACAAACGGGCTTCACAGTTATGTTAGGTGTGTTCATATGCTAATTGTGATGCGATTTCAGATCAATTGCTCCAGCCACTGAGGAGAAACGCTGTTTCAGACAGACAGACACTCACTCACTCACTCACTCACTCAGACAGACATTCGCAAAATTATAGTATAGATAGCAGATCTGCAAGATCATAATGGCTCGCATCATGATGTCGCGTTGTGAGCTTGCCGGACATCTCTCAAACGGGCGCTGTTTACTGTATATATAGGTTTAAAGTGCAATAACGTCCAATAAAATTATAGTCGCTCCTTTTGGTCCTTTTTGTTTTCATAGACATGATTGCTTATTCCTCTCACAAAATCTGGCAACGCTGCGCGCCAGCGCAAACTACCCCCATGAATACACTGTAGTGTCAAATGAATGATGTTGACACGTGGGAACATGTAGAGAAATGCTACGGCCTCAGAACTGAACCTCACCTGAAGATGACGAATCACCAGTATTATAGCAGAGTACTGGAAGATATGACAGTACTCTGGACAAAGAGTGGAACAACATCAAGGACATGTTCCTGTCAACATGTGATGAAATCCTCTGGAAGCCAGAAACGGGGAGGAAACCATGGATGTCAGACCACACATGGAGGCTTGTGGAAGAAAGACGGACCATAAAAGACAAAATTGGTAGAGCCAGAACAAGAAGCCAGAAACTGCTGGAAATGGAAAATTATTAGACAGAGAGATAAAAAAAAAAGAGCTGCAGGAGCTATGTCCCATATCTTCTGCTCAAGATATGGGACACAGAATCAATCCCCAAAGTGTGGAACAAAGGACTACTGGCGAAACACCCCAAAAAAGGAGATCTCAGCCACTGCAAGAACTGGAAAGGAATCATGCTACTGGTGATTGTAAGCAAGGTCATGATTAGAGTAATCCTAGAAAGGATGAAACCATTGATAGAACCAAAACTAAGGGATGAACAAGCAGGTTTTCGAGCTGAAAGATCATGCTGCGACCAAATAGCAACACTGAGAATAATAATAGAACAATCGCTTGAGTGGAATTCCGGACTATACATGACCTTTGTGGATTTCGAAAAAGCCTTCGATTTGAACCACTGGCATACCACTGGCATACATCACTGGCAAGATGGCCAAGACATGGTGCGACCTCGCCCTTTAGGGGCCTTTAGGGCGAGGTCGCAGTGAGTTGTGTATAAACTGCAGCTTTTGTTATAAGTAGTAGAGGATACGTTGTCAAATATCCAGTCCTTTATAGGCTGTCAATGAAAACGATATTTGTATTTTATATAGTCTCACAAGACAGACTGTTGCGCTGAAAATGTGAAGAAAATAAAGCTCACAGCCCCCCACACACACTTCCATTTTTCCTTCCTAGTTGCGTAAACAAGTCCTATAGGTCCTACTCTAAATTGAATTAGTCTAAGCTTATCTAGCTGCTTAGCAGAAGTGGAAATTCAAAAATACATTTTAAAATATATTTTAAAATGTCATGAACGGAAATGACAGATGACCGCTTCCTGTTCACACACAGTTACAGACCCTGTAGCATTCACATGGCTCGCTTGATTGAGTAATTAAAAAAGCATGAAGTATTGAGTCCGGTGCTTCAGGGGGTGTAATAAAAGGATTCAACTGAACGTTTTCTCCTATAAGGAGGTGATTTGTTACTTTAAGAGGGGCTTGTCTCCATGCAATGTAGAGGGCTAAACACAGATACAGACTAGTAATGAACATTTCCCCTGAAGCCTCTATAGGTGAGGTAATAAGTTGGCATAAAAGGCAAGCCATTAGAAATTGTTATTAGGAAGATGAACAAGATCATGGTTAGGTACTGAATACAAATGACTGTATGTCCAGACACACTGACATCTTCACAACCTCAAGTGAAGACGTGGCCTACACCAGGGGTTTTCAAAGTGGGTGACGGGGCACCTATTTGGACACTTGAAAAAATATTTAGTATAATTTTAAACTTAAGTACAAAGTTATTTTCAGTCAGTTCTAACCAAAATGGCTATTATCTCAATGTTTTCCTCGCAACATATCGTCACTGTCGGGCAGAAACCTCGTTTCAAATGTGTATGTCTTTTGGTAAAGCAAAGCCCTGCTTCATCATACAAGACTGTCGCACAAAACTAGTGAAAACAGCAGATCTTCAAGCACACAACACCTCGCAATGCGAGGCGTTGTGTGCTCTGCTGTTTTCACTAGTTTAGTACATTTTATAGATGATAAATACAAAACGAACGGTTTTGGACATACAAGGTTTCCACCCGACAACGACGATAGGCTATAAATATAAGGTGCTGGGAGTGAAAATTATAATGTAGTGGTGCCTCGGATTAAAAGAATATCTATGGGGTGCCCTGAGACAAAAAAGTTTGGGAACCCCTGGCCTACACACTCTAGCAAGAGTATGAGGGCTGTATTTTGATTGTCTTAAATACTAGCTCTTATGCCTTAACTTAAAGGCCTGTCCATAGCTGTCTCCGACCACCAAACTTTTCGTCGGAGAGTTCCAACTTTCCGACGTGCAGCTTTCCGAACTCTAATTCAGGGTAATGCTTTTGTAGTTGAACCGGACCTTTCTGACGAAAAGTTTGGTGGTCGGAGACAGTATGGACAGGCCTTTAAGTTAAGGCATAAGAGCTGGTACGTTTAAGACAATCAAAATAGAGCCCTCTGAAACTTTAAATAGATAGATTCCAAAACAAACCTAAAGCAAGTGCAAGGCAAAACATAATGAATAGGTCCTGTATGACAATAAGTATTGACCTTTTATCCCACAACATGGAACAAGGCATACATTACATAGTAGGCGCCTATGTATGAATATGTATAGCATAGCACAAGGGTACACTTATCTTATCGCAACTGGCAATAACAAACCTATAGCCCAGCCTTCCCTGGCCCTGACCCTTCTTTGTATGTACCTATATTTTTTGCACTGTTTTTTGTTATTCTTTCATTTTTATTTATGTTTTCTTCCTGACTATATCTACTGCAAAGCACTGTGTTCTATCCGTCTGTCATTCAATTTTATATGTAAATATATATATATGTAAATAAGCCTAGTGCTTTTCTAGGATCTCCTTTTAGTAGACCTTGTACCAGTGAACTGTACTGTCATGAAACTGTACCTTTTTCTATGCAAACTTCTAATAAAGTCTTCAGTCAGTCAATCAATCAATCAATGAAAATGTTTCAGCATTCAGTTTATCCAACCCCCGACCCCAGATACCTAGTCGTGGGGTCATGCAGCAGTGTCTTGGGGTCCCATCACTCCCATCCCACTCACAGGATAAATAATAGCCATTCATTCTACATCTACTACTCTGTCCTCTTTGTGATGGCTTCCCACCTACTGGCGCTTAATTATTGATGCTAATTTACGATTTTGGATCATTACAGAATATAACCGATTCTGCGCACACTAACTACACCACACCACATCCTCAAACCCCATGCCCATGAGGAAGAGCGCTATACCACTGGCTGGACACTGCAGTCGGTGTCGGGGGGTCTGCATGGTGCAGAATGGTTTTACATTCATCTCAAGAGGAATGAGGAATCCCTGCTCATCTATGAAGCTACACCTCAGTCACCTCAGTCTGCTGAGTGCTGATATTTCATGTATGTACATAAGCAGAGTGGGCGCAGCAACTGCATACGTTGCAAACCCATCATTCGCATTCATTTATATCGTATGGTGGTGGTAGGATAGGGCTACAGTAGCCTACGCTCTTCCATGTGATGTCATGCTCCCATCATTGTGTGTTTGGCGCATGGAGGACTAAAAGGCACTTCATGAATAATTTATATTTTTTCCGTGTTCGTTCGTAGGGAGCAAAGGCAGAACGAAAAGAAAAGAAAAAACTCAACCAATATATGCTATTTCAATAGCGGAAAATCTCTAGGCTATATATATCCAACATATCACAATATTGCCAAATAAACCGAAGCCAGAGCTGGCGTTGCATTTGCAGCAGTCTTGTCTGTCAGTAGTGGACAGTGCATTTACAGTAAAGTCCACTCTAGGATGACGACTTGTGGATTCACATCAACAACAAAGTAGCCTCGCAGAGGGTGAAACAGTCACTCGAGGCTATAGAAAATGCATGGGGTGAAAACATCCGATCTATTAGGCCTACATGCTATTTCTGCACATCTGCTGTATTCCATTCCACTGGCAACTTTACGCGCAGAATTTTAGGCTCCACGATCAAAACAAACAGAACGCGGTACAGTTGCAACGTGCGCCTTCAACGCTACACATAATAACACACAAACCTGCACTTGCTGCTGCAAAAAGCACAGCTTTGCACAGCGATGATGAGAGAGAATTAACAAACAGGACGATATCACACACACACACACACACACACACACACACACACACACACACACACACGTGTGACGTGCTGCGACACATGCTATGTATAAATAAAGTAAACATGTGAGCATTTACCGTTGGTTGAAAGTTAGCAGTTTGTTATTCGCTGGATCCACGCTGTTCATGTCCCCCACAGACAGTCAGCACTGCAGCAGGTCTATGGTGTGTGTAGTAGTAGTCCCTGTGGTCTCTCTAAGACAGTGCTATGGTAAAGCATCAGTGCCTGAGGATGATGTGGTGGTGGAGACACCACTCAGCTCTCTGTTTGCTGGCTGATCATGGAACTGATGCAGTCAGAGCATGATGAACGCTGCTTTTCCTATTGATAACAGTAGTGTTTACACACTCACACACACACTACACTCTCACTCTCTCTCACTCTCTCTCTCTCTCTCTCTCTCTCTCTCTCTCTCTCTCTCTCTCTCTCTCTCTCTCTCTCTCTCTCTCGCTCTCTCTCTCTCTGTGCATGTGTCAGGTATAGCTACGTATCTTGCGTGTGTACTATGCAAGGAGCCAAGAGCCTGCCCTGCCCCCTTCTCTCTCTCTCTCTCTCTCTCTCTCTCTCTCTCTCTCTCTCTCTCTCTTCCCCTCTCCCTCCAGTTATATTTTCCTGTTCATTTCTTTGCATAGCCAGCCAGGACACTGTCAGGCTATAAACATGGTTGTCTGAGCCGTAAGCATGATGACATACAGTACACAACTCTCTTATTCATTGGATGTGTGTGTGTGTGTGTGTGTGTGTGTGTGTGTGTGTGTGTGTGTGTGTGCGTGCGTGCGTGCGTGCGTGCGTGCGTGCGTGCGTAAACAGGAACTTGTGTGTCATAACTAAGCATCTTGCACTGGACTAGAACTTGTGAGAGAGGGATGGCCTGACCACACCCACGGCTTGTCAAACAGAAAAGCACTCACACAGCTGTGGGCACTATTAGTGCACGCACAGTCACACACGCACACATGCAAAGTGTCCCACAGCCTGCTATAGCTCGACAGCACTTTTGTATGCCTTAGACATAGAAAATGAGCAGACAATAATATTAGCAGAAACACAGAAGAGCTAGCCCTGAATGACCAGAACAGGTCTGCAACCCTGAGAGTGTTCAAATGGACCAAATGCATACATGAAACATTTGAGAACCACTAGTACTAGCCAGACTCCTAATATGCCATAGTGTCAGAATTAAGGGGGTCCTTGCAAATGAAACATTTGAGAACCACTAGTACTAGCCAGACTCCTAATATGCCATAGTGTCATAGTAAATAAAGTGTCATACATATTCTGAAGTGATGGAGACTTGACATTCAGTATAATAAGAACATTATAATGGTGTGTAAATCTACTAGTAAGACGCATCAGGGCGACAAGCGACCAGGGCGAGGTCGCGCCATGTCTTGGCCATCTGGCCAGTGATGTATATTGGACAAGTTACCCATTATAACCCATATATTATGGAGTCTATAATATATGGAGATCCATGTACTGTATATGGAGATATGCTGTGAGAGCCCAAACATGCTCAGTTATTCGTTATGTGAAAGTCCTATGACATCATACATACAATCCCTTTTATGCTCATACATGGAGATCCCTGTCTGTAGAACCAGCCACACAGATATGGGCAGTCTTGGCCATCTCTCTTGGCCATTATATGGATTCTGTTAAGTGTGGTATGTGGCCGATGTGGCCTCCATATTTGGGCATTCCCGTATGAAGTCCTGTTAGATATGGAATGTATATGAGAGACATCCAGAAAATAGGAAACTATGTTTTGACATCAATGGGGAAAAAGCAGAAACACATCTGACAACAATTTTTCTACAGTCATAACAAGGATAGTACTATAGATTCAATATGAATATGAATATGAATTCAATATGTCGGAGAGGAGGACTATTTCATAAACACACACGGCGGGCACTCACTCACATGCATGCACACACGCACTCACACGCACACACAGACGCCACACACCGCACCACTCAAAACAACACGAAAAACACACAGGATAGCAGGTGAAATGTGACCCAAGGTAAATCTGATACTACACAATAGAGACCCATAGCCTCTGCCTCTGGCTTAGTTAGCACACGCACACGCATGCACACACACACACGCGTGCGCGCGCACACACACACACAGAGAGACACAAACAGAGACAGACACGACATCACAAAGAGTGCTGGAATGTTCAGCTCAGGCTACACAGCACTCAGTTGCTCATTCATTTTTAATGACTAGAAACCCCCCCCCCCCCCCCCCCCCTCCTCCCCTCCTATATACTTCAACATAGTAAAATACATATGGTGCTTCCAATGCACACTTGGTATATTTAGTGTGTTTCCGTGAATGTGGTTATTACCATTAAAACCACATGAACGGCTAAAATAGTCGATCTACTAGCCGAAATACTATCATACCTAGTATGGAGCCCTGGGGGACGCCGGATATGAGTGGTTAAAAAAGAAGGTAATCTGTCCTACGACCTGGGGCCAGGAGGCCAGAAAACATTTTCAAAGAGGACCCAGAAATGGAATGATGACACCTTGGTTGTTGTGACGAGCTCGAGTTACAAACAAAGCTAACTTGAGATCGTGTGAGAGAGCCAACCCCTAATGAGAGGTCTATGGGAGGGCACGCACAGTCAGTCACACACACGCACATGCACATGCGCACGCACACACTCAGACTTTCAACCTGGCGCTTTCGCTATTTGTTGTATGGCCAAGTATATATCAGGGCTTCCTTTGGCGCCTTTCAAAGAGATGTTGAGTTCCTTGCGTAATAGAACCGCTGTTTTCTCCCTAGTTCGTCTTCGAAATCCAGTCATCGCTATTCTCCATACATCTGGCTGGCAGTGCTTTCCGCCCCCGCGTCTTTCTTTAGTACATCCACCTAAGTAGCTGTGGGATATGTGATCGATGCCTGTGCCTGTGTCGGTTCCCACAGCACCAGTTTGCTGGCTGGGGGGCTGCTGAGGTCTAAAAAGGCAGTGACTGGCCTGTCCTCATTCCGTTCTCCTGTGGCTGCTATCTTCTCACTCACTCTAGGTAACCCCCAATAGAATATCAAACAGGTCGCCCCAAAACACTGTCGCCCCGGAGCAAAGCTGACAACCCCCAAACGGTCGCCCCAAGCCATGTACGTATGCCCCGGAGGTTCAGTCCTATCGCCCCCGCAAACCGTTTCATTTATTTCTGCACAGAGGGGAATTATACTAAATTGTCAGGACTACAGCCTGAGGTTTAGGTTCTGGGCCTGTTTTTGAGTGTGATTTTTGCCTTGTGTTTTCTTCCCTGACTAATTGTCATCTCTTGTCATGTTAGTGCCGTCGCTCCCACTCATCTGCTTATTCCCAGTCAACCAGTCAGAGTGGAGGTTCACACCTGCACTCCATTCATGTGTGTGTCACACTCAGCCCTACTTAAACCCAGTTTGTCTGTTGTTCTGGTTGCCAGATTATATCCTGCAGTTCGTGTGTCCTCAGCTCCCCAGTCCCCAGTGCCACCTGTTTGCTTTCGTTAACTTCCCTCTTCTGACCATTGCATGGATTTTTGACCTTCCTTTTTGCCTGCTGGATTTGGATTTGTTTGCCAGGGTTTTTGATATTCTGTACATGGACTATTCTACCTGCTTTGAGATATTAGAACCCTGTTTAACCCTGAACCTGTGTCCGTCCGCTTTTGGGTCCAGAATCTACATCCTGACAATAAATGTCTTTGTCTTTTTCTTCTTCTGTGCAGTTTTAGTTTTTATGTCTTTATTGCACTGGTCCCCTAAACTGGTGGCGGGCGCGTTTAGGGGCGAGCCTTCCTTGCTTGTTGTTGTGGTTGATGTTTAGTACGGCACGCAGCATTGGTTTAATGAGCTTGTGAAGTCTGTGATGATGAGGGAAGCGACTAAGGGAAGACTTCCTCATAAGAGTTAACCCAGAGCTAAATGTTAAAATGACGCAAAGCAGCAGATTACGTTACGGGTAACAGGCATTAAAAGCCAGCAGAACACTTGACCCTTCTGGGCGTGCTAAAGAGAAAGATATACTGTACACGGTGGGTTGAATTGAGCTGTATGCAGTCTGGCAGTAGCCTGATGACTGGAAAGAAAGGATAATCTTACATCTGATTCACAATGGGTGGGAAACCCGAAAACCCTAATGCCTCCAGTTAGTGTCATAATGAATGCTTGTCAATTTTACTGTGTATCACAGGAGATTACCATACAACGATAACTTAAAAGATTGTGTAAATTATATTTCTTTTTAGTTTTTTTTTGTTAAAAAGTTTAAAGCTCCAGGCTATATCTCCTGCTCCTTTAGTAAACAGAAAATTGGAATATAGAGCTTGTAACACTTCTTTTAACAAAACAAATTATAGTCACTTTAACAGCACATAAAAAAGACCAGGATATTTAAGTAGGTGTAGCGCTTTAATCAATATGTTCACAATCTATGTGTCCATGTGGGTGGGCTTCATAGCACATTGATATTCACATGTGTGTGCATGTGCATGCACATATACAATGAACAGTACAAGCCTTTGAAGTCGCATGCTGAGGATCAATAGAGTGTAATCAATAGATCAATAATGTTCTAATCCCCTGAAGCTATGAAGACTTCTCTCTAGACAGCTGCCACTTAAACCCAATAAGCCATGGATGACCACACCCCTTTCCCACACATACACGCACACACGCGCGTGTGTGTGTGTGTGTGTGTGACCGGGGTCCTTCAGAAGTCTGTCCTTGGCAGGTTCATTTTCTCCCTCTACACCAATTCTGAAAATAACCGGTCTACAAGATACAACATTTGGGAAAAAACTTGCCTATCTATCTACCAGTAAGACTCCCTAATCGGGAGATAAGCGACCGTCAGGTCGCATACATAAACTTTAGAAGGCAATCGTAGCCAATCTGGAGGGAATATGGGAAATGGGACAGATCCATGTTGATGACTTGACTTTAAAGATACTGTGTACCGCTTTGTGTGATTTCAGGCCAAAATCTGTAGGAGCAGTGTCCAAAAATGTGTTTTGCAAAGATCGGCCTCATGGTGGCGCTAGAAGAGGGCCATGTGAGCATTGATAGGGCCAACGGTGGCAGAGTTATGACTAGGGCAAAAGTGTGACGTGATGTGACAGACAGACTGACAGCCGGTGGAGCTTTTCATAGTAGCTGCGACCAACAAGCTCACAACACCTCACATTGTAGATTTTTTTTTTCACCAAATTCTTCCAAATTCTCTGCAGAATGCTCGACTATTATGACGGTGCCATGGCATTGGTCTATGACATGCCCAGAATATGGATGCTAGGGTAGGTAAACTGTACTAGCCTGGTAAAAACCAGACCGCACAACACCACCCCTGGCGGAAACGAAGTGTGTGATAGAGGCTGGCACCGCCAGGCTAAAACTGTACAAACAATACGAACATAACACGAGACAATATCAACAAGGATATTTGTACTTCCATGGTATAGAATGGAACTCTAAAGAACTGTGATGATGCTTTCTTTTATGCCATTATTACATACAGTCAATCGTCGCTGTTTGGCAAAAACATATATATCTATAGTTTTTGCATAAATGCCATACTTCGTCAGGTGACGAGCAATAGTTGCAAAATTTGCAGATCTACAAGCTCACAACGCTGTGCAATGCAAAGCGTTGTGAGCAGCCCGACATGAAGAACTATATGTAACCTGTCGGTGGGACGAAGCAATATCAACACTTTGCTTAATTCTATGTCATAACTCATCCCGCATATGTAAATTATTCTGTCCAATACCCAAGGCCAGCCTGCTGTAAGCGTGCAAATAATGAATTCAAGAGAGGAGGACAAGCTTCAACAACACTTGTGGTGAAAACAACATATTTCTGCGTACTGTACACACATTTGAGAAAATGTGCACTCATTTTGACAAATAAAAGCATGCACATTTTATGTGTACACTAAAGCAGAGGTCTTCAACAGGGGGTCCGGGACCCCTAAGGGGTCCTCAGAGTTACTACAGGGGGTCCGCCAAATCTTTGTTATAGGTTAATTATTTTAAATTAACAACTTTAACCCTCACATCCCTATTCTGAGGAGAACTTTAGCCAAAAACAGCAGATTGGCTATTTTTGGCAAATAGGTTTCGTGTAGAGGTTAAAAAAGAGGAGATCAAATTGACTTACTATCGACGATTTAAGTGGTTAAATGTCTGAAAAAATATATTAACACGAAACCAACATAGACTGATGACAGTGCTGTCAAACAAGTCTATGAATCTATCTTATATATACATTCCTCCTATTGCCGCATCCCACTTCCAAGCCCATTAACGCCCCCTTTACATCGACTTCAACTCATAGGTAGTCGTTGTCTAGGACGTAAGGAATACCGCCCCTAACTCTATGCCGTCCGCTGATTCGCTAGCCCAAATGCAGCATTCCAATTGGCTATAACGTCCGCCCAGTCCAGGGGATCTTAACGTCCGCCCAGCCCATGGATCTGTAACCCTACACCAGCACATATAACAAGCCTGCAAGCAGCTGTTGTCACGGTTACGCTCCACCCAGCCCACTGAATCTCACAGCTGATCCACAAAACCATTAGCGCGACAAACAAAACAACTCCTCACGTGGCACACGGAGTTGTGGCACCGGAAGTGCGTCCGGCGGTCAAATATGTCCGACCGGAAACGTGCGCTGCGGCACAATAGTTCCGCCACAATAGTTCCCCCCCAATTTTTTTTTTTTTTTTTTTAACTAGATGTGAGCGGGCCAAAGGCCCGCGAACCTCTAGTCTATGAAATCGATGAAAATCTGCAACACAATTTTATACAATATGTAGTGGGGGTCCCTGCTTCATCTCTCTCTCAACTAAGGGGTCCTTGGCCTGAAAACGTTGAAGACCCCTGCACTAAAGTATGCATGCAAATGAAATTATTGTTGCTTATTAACAGAGTTAGCACTGGTCTGGTTCAGAATGAGTCTTTGTGGGGTGACTATGCACAGTAATGAAAGAAGTACTCTCATTTTTACTTACTAAAAGTACAAATACCCTATTGTAGAAATAGTCTGACATTTCAAATTGACTTGAGTAAAAGTCAGTGGTGCAAAGTAAGTAATTAAGTACAGATTTACTCAAGTACTGTACTTAAGTATAGTCTTTTGTATGACCCGATCGGGGATCAAACTCCAACCTCCCAGTCTTGGGGGCAGACACTCTAACCACAAGGCCACACACGCTTGTCGCCCTGAGGCGTCTTACTAGTTAAATAATGGTTCTATACAGTACATTGAAGATTGTACTGTCTAACAGTATTACTATTATGTAAATGTGCAGATCAGTACACATAGCATAACTTCTTATCGTTGAGAGAGAATGGAAGAGAGAGAGAAGAGAGAGAGAGACAGAAAGAGAAAGCTTTTATAAGAACATAGATTATTTATATGCAAATATTCATTCAGGGGGTTTTCCTGCGTGGGGATTTTTGCCCCCCAACCAAGGTTTTAGCCACCTCCATCCCACAGGAAACTATAGGGATGGGACGATAAGCGATATTATCCCCCACTATCTATCAAATAAATGTCTTTGCCAAAAATAGCAGCACATTTGTGCTACACATCTGTGTGAAGAAGCAGGGCTTTAATTTACGAAAAAACATACACATTTGAAACTCGGAGATACAAGGTTTCTGCCTGACAGTGACGGTTTGTGACCTTTTCTGAACCACAAAGGTATGGCACTACCTGTTTACACACACACACATACACAAACACACACACACACACACACACACACACGGACGGGCACACACACACACACACACACACACACACACACACACGCACACGCACACAGGCAGGTCACGCACATATCATTTGGATTCAGAGCTCGGCCACCGCATGCTGCTGGTGTCCCAAATGCCAGCAGGTCACCCGAGTGACCGCGGCTAAATGTCACCGTGTGTCACCGGCTGACGATGGATGGCAGGCCTCTCGTTAAAACGTGATCAGGTCAATTAACCTTTAATCTGTAACGATCAGAGTGCGTGCCTGCGTGCGTGCCTGCGTGCGTGAATGTCGCATTGTTGCTGTAAGGCAGGAACATTGTTTAACCTTATTTCATCTTTTAAAATTTTTTTGTTTTCTCACGCAAAAGCAGTGAAAGAAGCCAACCTAAAAGCTCATATTTAATGTTTTTCCTCTGCACGCACGCACGCACGCACGCACGCACGCACGCACACACACACACACACACACACACACACACACACACACACACACACACACACACACACACACACACACACACACACACACACACACACACACACACACACACACACACACACACAGTTCAGCCATTCAGTTATGATACTTTTTGCTCCATATGAGGGAAAGTAAGAAGGACAGTCTATTCTATGGAAATGAAACCAGCAGCCACCCAACCTCTCCACTTACTATTATCTCCCACCGATATCAGTGTATTCTGTGCACACTTCCGACCCCTAGTGGTGAAAGCATGAATACACCAGTGTGGCAGTCTGTGAGGCCAGTATAGTCAGCACAGTGACTGTCACTGTACATCAGGGGTCTTCAACGTTTTCAGGCCAAGGACCCCTTAGTTGAGAGAGAGATGAAGCAGGGACCCCCACAACCTGTTCATAGATTCCATATAGTTTCATTGTTTGACAGCACAGTCGCCAGTGTATTTTGGATTCATGTCAATTTGTGTTTTCAGATATTTTATCACTTGAACTGTCTAAACTTGACCTTTCACTCTGTACTTAATCTGCTCTTTTTCCCCTCTACACCAAACCTCTTTACCGAAAATAGCCGATCTACAAGCTCACAACGCCTCACGCTGCAAAGTTCTCCGAATATGGACACTAGGGTTCATATATTATGGTTAATATAGAAAAGGAGAAAAAAAGCTATAAAAAAAACTAAGATTTGGAGGACCCCCTGTAGTAGCTCTGAGGACCCCCTAGGGGTCCCGGACCCCCTGTTGAAGAACCATGCTGTACCGCCGACCATGAGTATCATTATATTAGTGATGGACAGTGGTGTAAAGTAACTGATATTTTGAGGTATTTGTACTTTCCTTGAGTATTTCCAATTTCCAATACTTTTACTTCTACTCCACTACATCTCGGATCCAAATATACTACAGTTATTTGAAAACATTAGTTACTAGTTACTTTGGAGAAATAAATGATTAGGCCTATATTATAAAAATACATTCATCCACTTTAGCTCTATTTCATACCTCGGCTATTTGAAAATAGCTGATCTACAAGCTCACAACGTTGCAGCAACGTTGCAGCGCGATGCATTGTGAGCTTGTAGATGTGTGATTTTCAAAAACGTATGTTTAAATAGGGCTGAAGTGCTTAATGTACAGTATGTTTTGTAATAATCAAAATCTACAAAGTTACTAGTAACTGAAGTCTTCGAATATTTGTATTTGTAGTGGAGTAAAAGTCCAATATTTGCCTCTGAGATGTAGTGGAGTATAAGTAAAAGTATACTTACACCACTGAGTAAGTATCACTGCTACACAAACTGTAACACAAAATCTGATCTACAGTATACATATACATTAAACTAATCCTGATGTAAAAAGAAAAAATAAATCCAGTGAGTACCTATATATTAAAAATCTAAAAGTGATTTACAGCAATAATCCAAGGTTCAAATTCAAAAACATTTTAAATCCCATTCTTTGAATGGAAAGGGATGGAACAGGATTCGGAACGGTCAGCGAAATACACCCAAGGATGTTGTGATGCATCAACATTCGCTCAGCCAGCATACAAGTAGGCTAGTATGTTTCCAGGGAAAGCCTGACCCCTTGTGGTCACACATTCTTATCACGGCTGACAGAGAATAATGTGTAATGTTTATTCATGTGACTAGTGAGGGGTGGTATCCTCATGTCATGAGACAACAGTCTCTGTCAGAGAGACTTATGAAGGGTTCATATGCAGGCCATCAGTCCCCACTGCACCCTGCTGTGTGCCTCATGTAAGCAACATCAAGCATACTACCTGCTGCTGCCTGCCACGCCACCCACGGATGATGACTGAGTGTCTGTGTGTTGGCACCACATGCTTGCATAAACACGCACACGCAAAGGCGTGCATGTGCATGTACAGTCACACTATTATTATTATCAAACATAAATGTATAGTTGCAGAGGAAACCTCATACTGTACGCATGTCCAAAACAAGAATAACATTCATAAAAATAGCCGATCTGCAACCTCACTAGATTTTTCTACTTTTGTGTGTGGTAGGCTATGACGAATGAAGGATGTTTATTAAAAACACAAATAGCTCAAACATGGAGAGGCTGTCTTGCCTCTCCATGTCTACATTTGCCAGAAAGGAAGCACATGTATTTAATTCGGAAGCAGAGATAAAACATATTCTCAAAGGCCTTAAAAATTAATCACCAGAGAGGGGGGGGGGGGGGGGGGTATCAAAGGCAGAGGCATGTATACTGTATGTGTCACCTCACCAGTGGTGGATTGCTATACAGAAATACTATGTTACAAGTAAAAGTCCAGAATTCAAAATGTACTGTACTAGGAGTAAAAGTACAAAAGTATTGTCAACAAAGTGTACTTAAAAGTGCCAAAAGTAAAGGTCAACTGCACTCGTTGTGCAGAATGTCCTGTTTCACATGTTCAAAATGCATGCAAATCTTTTGAAAATAGCAGATCTACAAATCGGCTATTTTCAAATGGCTGAAATGGTTAATGTATGTTTTGTTATAATAATCAAAATCTACCAAGTAACTAGTAACTAAAATGGTAAAATAATTGGAGTAAAAGTACAAAATTTGCACCCACACCAAAATACCTACTAGTCGGGGATCCACATGCCCTAAAGCTCAAGGAATAGGGTTGAACCTGTGATGTTCTGCCGCACTTTTTATTTCTGTTTTATCTATTAGTTTGGTCATTAACCAACAAAAGTGTCAAAAGTGATGACTCATCACTTTTCACAGTCATCACAGTGATGAGTCATCACTTTTGACACTTTTGTTGGTTTGTTTTCTAGCCCAAGGAATGTTTTTTGTGCAAAACAAATGCTTGCAATGGATTCAGAATCATGAAAACCCTCCATTTTGACCCCTCACGTGCTACTTAAAGCAGATTTTTTCTTGTTTATAATATATTTCCTTTCCTGTGTAGTGGAGTCAATGGGACAGTGAATATACAAATGGCCATAACTTTTTTTCGCAATGTTTCCGGCAGAGCAGGCCTCTCATTCTGTGGACCTTAATGACCAAACTAATAGATAAAACAGAAATAAAAAGTGCGGCAGAACATCACAGGTCCCCTCCCATTTTGAGGGACTGGATCCCCGACTATACGAAAGTGGATTCCCCATTCCGCCAATGCATTTCAATGGAGCGGTTTCATACCAATAGAGGATTTCTGCAAAAAAAGAAAAACAAAAAAAACGCTCCATTCTCCATGAAATGCATTGGCAGCATTGGCTCATAGGTAGGCTACTTTGGTGTGGGTGCAGCCTAATGGAGTAGAAGCAAAAGTAGGGAAATTGGGAATACCTCAAAATTGAGTACAGCACTTGAGAAAATGTACTAAGTTACTTTCCACCACTGCCCCTCACCCACCCACCCACCCCCTCAAGGCAATTCCAGCCCTGTATGCATATCGTCACTGTCGGGCAGAAACCTCGTATCTCCAAGTTTCAAATGTGTACGTTGTGTTCATAAAGTAAAGCCCTGCTTCACCATACCAGACTGTGGCGTTGTGTGATCTACAAGCACACAACCGCGTAGATCAGCTATTTTCACTATTTTAAATCATTTTAAAAATGAAAGATACAAAACGAATGGTTTTGAACATACGAGGTTTCCGCCCGACAACGACGATGTGTTCCTGAAGTAGCGTGACAGTAATGCGAGTCGAACAACACAATGCAGTTTCAGAAGGCCGGCCTCAGGGTCACTTCTTCTCACAAAACGTTGCTCTTTCGCGTCGGGAGGAAAAGAGCAACGTTTGTGTCTGAATGCAACGGGGAGAGGGTTCAAGTTCAACTACAAGTTCAACCCAGAGAGGGTCCTGCTCTCACCCAGGGGTGCCTCGGGACAAGGGACACAAAAAATGTCAACGAGTCGTGGATCGTGAAGAATGGATTTTCAAGTGGCAACGACACATGTAGAATGAAGCTAATGTTGTCACTAGGTTCAGTGTAGTCCACATGATATGGTACAACACGTCACTAGCCATGAGGGTCTTCAACAGGGGGTCCGGGACCCCTAGGGGGTCCTCAGAGTTACTACAGGGGGTCCTCCAAATCTGTGTGACTTTTTTTCCTCCTTTAATAACCACTTGAACCCTAGCGTCCATATTCTGAGAACTTTTGCCAAAAGCGCTAGGCGTTGTGAGCTTGTAGATCGGCTACAAAAAGATTTGGTGTATAGGGGGAAAAGAGCACAGTACAGAGTGAAAGGTCATGTTTATTACATTTATTAAGACGCTTCAAGTGGTTAAATATATGAAAACACAAATTGACAGGAATCCAAAATACACTGATGATTGTGCTGTCAAACAATGAAACTATATGGAATCTACAAACATGTTGTTGGGGGTCCCTGCTTCATCTCTCTCATCTAAGGGGTCCTTGGCCTGAAAACGTTGAAGACCCCTGCACTAGCCTAAACTAAACCCTGTACTTTGTTGACCAGATAAAATACAAAAAAAGGAACAAAAATAAAGAATAGAAAAAAGACCATTACTGTATCAACGGTAATAAACAAACTATACAATAAAGACTGGTCAAACATTGATTTTCAAATAATATATACAGTAAGAAAGAGGCATGCATTGTCAAAATAGCCGATCTACACATGTGTAGATTTTCACAATATTTATCTCTGGAACCGAGTCAAACAAAATGTCATGCCTAAACTCCCAGTGCTTATCAGAGTAGGGGTGTGGGTCCCCAGTTCAAATGTGATTATTTTGGGGGGGTCACGGTGTGAAAAGGTTGAGAACCACTGTTCTACACCATCTTCAACCGGGGGTCCAGGACCCCAAAGGGTTTCTCAGAGTTACAACAACGGGGACACCTTTGTTTGATATGAACTTTCTTCTTTTTTTTGTGGGGAACATTGGTGTAGAGGGGGAAAAAGTAAGTAAGTATAGATGAACATGAATCCAACATATTAATAGAAAAGATAATATGTAAACAAACAAAACAAAACATGAATGTACACAATACTGATGCTAGTGCTGTCAATATCTATGAAGCTATCTACGAAATATATGAATCTAAAAAGGTTTACGATACAACACAATGGTATGTAGGGGGTCCCTGCTTCATCTCTGTCTCAGCTAAGGGGTCCCTGGCCTACACTAAACATCTTCGTGTATCGTCTATTTTCGCTGAACGTCAGCCCCAGAAGTTCAAGCTCTTAAGAAGGCCTGTCGTCGGGGGAATTTCCCTCGAGCATTTATTTTAAGAAGGTCTGTAACTTCTTTGCAGCGAGGACCGGAATCTTTACGACCTCTGTGAAACTGTCAGGAAAAATATCCTATCCTTGATTTTTTAAATCCTCAACCCCTCTATTTCAGAAATACACTTTCTATCTCTCTTTCTCTTACTTCTGCCCCCTTTCTCTGGCTGTTTCTAACCAAACTGGAGGTTTTGGCGCGCCTCCCTCAAAACCACAGGGTAAAAATGTACAACAGCAACCCTCTGCCCTTGTCTCCGTGGATCCCTGTAGTGTGTGTGTGTGTGTGTGTGTGTGTGTGTGTGTGTGTGTGTGTGTGTGCGTGCGTGCGTGCGTGCGTGCGTGCGTGCGTGCGTGCGTGCGTGCGTGCGTGCGTGCGTGTTTGTATTACTATACTTGAGAGGATCCAAATGTCCACAGTGTAGCAGAATTGGAGAGTGGGGTTAGCTTACATTTAGGAAAAGATTCATGTGGGGGTCAGGGATAGCTTGAGGCATTAGGTGTAGGGTTAGGCATTAGGGTTAGGGTTAGGATTAGGTATTTGGGACTAGGGTTAGGATTAGGCATTTGAGACTAAGGTTAGCGTTAGGCATTAGGTTTAGATTTAGGTTTAGGGTTAGGGTAAGTGTTATCACTGATTAGTGCACCGAATATGGCTGATCTAAAAGCCCTTCAACGCGCCACGTGTTGCAACGCGTTTGTGCTTGTAGATCAGCTATTTTTTATTTGAATTTTTAAAATGAACTGGAAAATGGCATAAAATTGCCGTCCGAGAATGTTTGATGTAACTGTAGTAATACAAGCATAATGTGTGTGGGGAGGGGGTACAAGTTACATCTATATCCATATGTAGGCCTACAGTAAAGATGCTCTTTGGTCTTCCATGTACTGTAAAGATACCTCCCTCTGTCGTCCACACTGCTGGAAGAAGTACTTCTGTCGTAACGTCACTGTCGGGGAGAAACCTCGTATCTCTGTTTTTTTTTTTTCGCTAAGTAAAGCCTTGCTTCATCAGACAAGGCCGTCGCACAAAAGTAGTGAAAACAGCAGATCTACAAGCACACAACGCCTCGCGTGTGCTTGTAGATCGGCTGACATCTACAAGATCTACAAGATCGGCCGATCTACAAGCTGACAACGCGTGGCGACGCGTTGTGTGGCAAATGTTACGCCCCCGGATAATGGATTTTGATTATCGCGATAATATCGTAAATCGCGATTTCTTTTGTCACAATAATGGTGATATGACATTTTCATATCGTCCCATCCCTACCCACCGCCAGCCCTCCGTCTCGATCTAAAATATGCGCACACTGTCTCTCTTTTTTCGGTGCTTGTTGTCACTGACGGCGAGTGCGGTCAAAAAAAGGGAAGTTTATACAACCTTGAAAAGAAGGGGAAAAAAAGAGACAGAGAAAAAAAAAGAAACAGCCCTTCCAGTTATGTCTCTTCTGTGCATGTGGCTTGTGGCTGGAGAGAGCGAGAGAGAGAGAGAGAGAGAGAGAGAGAGAGAGAGAGAGAGAGAGAGAGAGAATCTGGCCGCGTCTCAAGCGATACCCGACTAAAATACATCTCCCTCTCCCAGTGGTGGAAAATGTAGTAAAATGTTTTATTTAAGTAAAGGTATCAGTACTGCCATGTAGAAATACTCTGTTACAAGTAAAAGTCTGGAATTCAAAATGTACTTGAGTAAAACAAAAGTATTGGCATCAAAATGTATTTAAAGTATCAAAAGTAAATGTATAAAATGTTTGCAGATCCACAAGCCCACAACACGTCGCGATGGTATAAAATAGGGCTAAAGTGCTTAATGTGTGTTTGTATGTATACTATTATGATTCATATCTGCAAAGTAATTTGTAACTTAAGTTTTCAAATAATTGCAGTGGAGTAAAAAGTAGAATATTTATATCCGAGATGTAGCGGAGCAAAAGTAAAGGCATTGGAAATGGGATATACTCAAGTAAGTACTTAAGTAAATGCACTTATTGTTACTTTACACCGCTGCCCTCTCCACACCGCTGCCTATGGTTCTGGGAGTCTGGGACGCTTCCAGTTCAGTGTAACGGGAAACGTTTTTCCAGCCCTCCAAACTTCCCGGAGAAGCAGCAGCAGCAGCAGCAAGCGCACAGTGCATGTTAATGTGTAGGTATGTGTCTTTAAGACCTAAATGGAAGCAGATGTCTTTTAGTCAAAGAGTAAGAGTTTACATAGGGCTGTAATCAAGGTTTTTTTTTCTCTCTCCCCCCACCCCCTTCTTGGCTATTTGAGTGTCTTTTCTTTTTTTGTGTGTGTGTAAATGAGCCTGGTCGGGCTGCATTGTGTGCGAGGGGCTGCTGAACGCAGCTATGCAGCCACCATATGGCAGTGATTACAGTCCAGTGTTTACCAGGCCCTCACTGAGGGCCTGTACTGTTAGTGTACTGTATGACCAGACACATCGGTTTGCAGTGCGAGACCCCAAAACAAAATAAAAAATCGGGGTGTCTAACCTCCGGGGGGACCGAAAACGTACAGAAAAAATACATTATGAGTCAACCACTTCACTCCCCAACTTGTGTGCATTGTGGAGGAAATTTATGTAATGGAGAGATTTCCACATAGACTCAGGATACAGGAGGAGTTGTTTCTTGAAAAATGGGAGAAATGGACTCAATACACGACCCGGAAGAATGACACCACAGAGGATTGAAAAGGACTGTAGTATGATAATGAAAATGATGTAAATGTTGACCCTGTGAATATGTGTGCATGTGACAAAATTAAAATTAAGTGGTCCAGGCGCATACCACATAGGCTCAGTGTAGCCTGACAGCGTCCCGGTCCCGACTACCTTTGCTGCGTGTCGCTCCCCATCTCTCTCCCCATTTCCTGTCAGTCTACTGTCCTATTAGGGCTGTCACAATTATTACATAATTCGTCTAATCGCAATTATTTGACATAATCGCAATTATTTTGTGATAATCGTCATAATCGTTTACATGTTTAATTTTTTTTTATATATAAACATTTAAAATATAGTGGAAATAGCAGATCTACAAGCTCACAACGCAGCGTGCTGCAACGTGTTGTGAGCTTGTAGATCGGCTATTTCCACTATCAATGTTCTTTTTAAAATGTAAAGTTGTCAAATATGTCCTTCATTTCTTTGAATATTTAGGTTATGTGTCATATCTACCATGTGCAACTTCAAAGCCTACAAGCCAAACAGAAATGTAATTGTCAACGACAAAAACACAATTAAATCGTTAATCGCCATTATTTGAGTGACAATTAATCGTCATCTAAAATGTCATAATCGTGACAGCCCTACTGTCCTATCAATAAAGGCATAAAAGCCCAAAAACATATCTTTAAAAAGGTTTGGTCTGATAGTAATTGTTGCTATTATAGTCTTTGTTAAGTAATAGAGGTTTCCCCGTCTACCCGGCTCTTTAACCCCCCTTCTTTTTCTTTTATCTTCTGAAAACAAAACAAAAATGATGGAGCTTGCAAAAAAAAAAAAAGAATTCCACCCGCTTCTGTACGACTATAAACCTTTGATGTGACAATAAAGATGATTCTACTTGATCCATCCACCCTCATGCTCTGCCCCCTTGGCTTAGACTTCGCCCAGCCTCTGTTCCACTAGAAAATATCACCATAAAGGTCACAAAAAAGCCATTTCAGCAAATTCAGCTCCAGATAAAAACAAACAATGTGATATTTACTTGTGACCCATAAAAATCCCTATGTTTGGGAAACAGTCATCTCCATCACTACACTCTCCTGCACGGTCGAATCCCCAGTGTTCATTTGACTCTGAGAGCACAAAATAGTCCCGCAAGGGTGGACCCACAAGTGTAGACAAAACACTATGGGGATTATAGGCACATAGGCCAAACACACACACACACACACACACACACACACACACACACATGCACGCACGCACACAAGACAGTGGTACGTACATGTACTGTGTACACTGTAAGCTTTGTGTCACATGCACACACATGCCGTGCACTACCGTATACACAAACACTAATATTGCACCAACATGTTCAGGAGATCATATCAAAGATAAAGCCATCAAAATACCATTCTGTCAAAAAAGCAGCACACAGACAGTGCATGTGGACGCAGCACACAGGCCTGTCACAATGATTACATAATCGTCTAATCGCAATTATTTGACATCATCGCAATTATTTGACATAATCGCAATTATTTTGGCATAATCTTCATCGCGGTGTGATGCGTTGTGAGCTTGTATATCGGCTATTTTCACTATCAATGTTCTTTTTTAAGTACAAAGTTGTCAAATATGTCACTCATTTCGTTGTATATTTATGTGTCATATCTGCCAAGTGCAACTTCAAAGCCTACAAGCCAAACAGAAATGTAATTGTCGATGACAATAACACAATTAAATCGTTAATCGCAATTATTTGAGTGACAATTAATCATTCATTCATTCATTCAATATTTATTTATTCTCGAAATTACAACTGAGTCGTTAGACTCATTTACAGTGTCGTCGAGCGCAGGACATGTAAAACATCAACAACATCAATGTTAATCGTCATGTAAAATGTCATATCGTGCCAGCCCTACAGACAGTGCATGTGAACACAGCCCTACAGACAGTGCATGTGAACACAGCACACAGACAGTGCATGTGAACCCAGCACACAGACAGTGCATGTGAACCCAGCACACAGACAGTGCATGTGGACTCAGCACACAGACAGTGCATGTGGACTCAGCACACAGACAGTGCATGTGGACTCAGCACACAGACAGTGCATGTGAAGGCAGCACACAGACAGTGCATGTGAACCCAGCACACAGACAGTGCATGTGGACTCAGCACACAGACAGTGCATGTGGACTCAGCACACAGACAGTGCATGTGGACTCAGCACACAGACAGTGCATGTGAAGGCAGCACACAGACAGTGCATGTGAACCCAGCACACAGACAGTGCATGTGAACCCAGCACACAGACAGTGCATGTGGACTCAGCACACAGACAGTGCATGTGGACTCAGCACACAGACAGTGCATGTGAAGGCAGCACACAGACAGTGCATGTGAACCCAGCACACAGACAGTGCATGTGAACCCAGCACACAGACAGTGCATGTGGACACAGCACACAGACAGTGCATGTGGACACAGCACACAGACAGTGCATGTGAACCCAGCACACAGACAGTGCATGTGAACCCAGCACACAGACAGTGCATCTGGATCACATTGTGGTGTCAGCCTGTCAGACCAAACAGCACCACAAGTCACGGCAGGAACCTCAGGCTGTACTGTAAGTTATATAACATGCTAGCTCTGACAGCAGAGAAGCTGAATGCACATGCACGCACGCACGCACGCACGCATGCACGCACACAGTGATGGTCTAATACACAGGCCCTAAAACAGTGGTCCACAGACCACTAGTGGTCCATGGCATAATTCCAGGTTGGTGAAGGAGAACGAATCTGCACGTCGCTGGTGAAGATTTGCGTGTCTAAAACCTGTGCTACTCATACAGTAGATTCACAATTTTGGGGAGCATTGTCTATACTTTTCTTCTTTTTTTGGGGGGTGGAGTGATCCTTGATGATTGTTCGAGAGAACAAAGTGAACAAAGTTTGAGAACCACTTGTCAAGTTGTCAGCAGTTCTCAAAGAGAACAAAGTGAACAAAGTTTGAGAACCACTTGTCAAGTTGTCAGCAGTTCTCAAAGTGGGGTCCGGAGACCCCCAGGGGCCCTTGAGGTGGTCCCAGGCCTGGGTCCCCAGCAAAACTTGCATAGAAATCACTTAAACCACATTAGCCCTATATTTCATACTCCAGCCATTCAAAAATAGCATATCTACAGGAATACCAGAAAGCTCGCCCTTGCAGTCGTCTCGGGCGTCTACCCAGCGGAGCGGTAGAATGGTCTCTGCCTGGTTATTCCTAAACATAACCTCGGTAAACTATTCCTAAACTGGCTAAACGGTCAAACATAACCTTATTCCTAACCTTAACCTCAGTGAAACGGTGCCGAAACCTAACCCTCTTCCTAAGCTTAACCTCAGTAAAACTATGCCTAACCCCCTAAAGTCATTTCTAACCTTATATTCAGTAAAACAAATACAAGAATACCAGAACCGACCCATGGAGAAAAAGATTAATAGCGAGCGTGTTTTAAGGCAAGCATTCCGGTTACCATCTACAGTACAAGCTCACAACGTGTTGCATCGCGTTGTGAGCTTGTAGATAACATTTTCAGCACAACTCTTCTCAGCTGGCTCAGAATCTATTCAGAGGTGCTCCGCATCCTAATGCTTAATGGTTTTGAGGTCCTCGACATGAAAAAAAAAGGAAAAAGTTAAGAGACATGGCACTCGCATGTGTGTGTGAGTTCGAAAGGGCGACTGGTGCAAAAGAAGGGCAGAATGTCACTGGCTGTAATCCCCATGGATGTACTGCTGCTCTACTGATGTGGTCACTGTGGGAAGCACTGACATTTGCCCGTCTTTACGGGAAGCTTGCGAAGACAGGGTTTTAACCCATCTTAACAGTTCTCTGAAACAGTGGTTCTCGAAGTGGATTCCAGGGACTCTGTCGGTTCCTTTAGGGCAGCGGTTCTCAACCTTTTCAGGCTGTGACCCCCAAAATAATCATATTCTAACTGGGGACCCCCCACCCTGATGAGCACTAAGAGTTGAGGAATTACATTTTGTATAACACGGTTCTATTGTGAAAATGGCAGATCTACATGCTCACAATGCCTCGCAACACAATTTCTGCCTCTGATATTTGACAATTGGGACAATGTTTAATTTGTCATTGTAGAGGTAAAAAGTCCTTAAATTGTCACTGAAATGTGCAGATACCCTCAATACACTTAAACTTTATGCTGGTTTGTTTACTGTTGAGTGAGAAAAGAATGTTGCACATTAAGTTAATAATCTGGAGACCCCCCAAAATCATTTGGGGAACCACTGCTTTAGGGGGGTCTAAATTGACCCATGCAAGTCTGTAACTCTGACAGTGAACAAATGGAACCAAATTCCAGGTTCCATTTGTACACTGTCAGAGTTAAGTGGAGACCATGACATTTTAAAGTTTGAGAACCACTGCTCTGAAGAACCTGTATTCCTATATCAATGGTGCTCAAACCTTTTCCTGTCAGGGATGAAAGCTATAGGCCACATCCCAATCTGCATGTGAAACAGTGTGAAAGGAGGATGTCAGCATCACTGTTGAGCAGAAATATCCCTATTTTTTCTGTTGTTGTTTTTTGTTATCCGCTTATAATGACCAAAATAGGGACGCCAGGTTAAAACTCTGGTGAGCGACTTAACCTTGAGACCAAGCAGTAGTAGTACAGAGGCATTTTTTTCTAAACCCTCTATACTTGGTAAAACGGAGGTGATTTGGCTCTGTAATTGGTCTTTTCTTGTTTCCTTCTTTTCCTGCTTTTTTTGTGGGCTTGCAGATCGGCTATTTCTGTCACCCCCACCCCACCCCACCAGAATAGTGGGGTGCTAGGGTTCAAGTGGTTCAAGGTCCGGCTGCAGCCTGCGGCAGACTCAAGCTGCTGGCTGCCAGTGCATACCTTTCCTTAAATGAACTACAACTGTTCTGTGTTATGGATTCCACCCAGTGAGTTTCCACAGCATCTGCTAGAGGCTGCCAGGTTGTTAGAAAGTAAACTCTCCTGCAGTTCTCGTGGGACAGGCTTTTAGATGTAGCTTTATCTATCAGTTTGGGGCTATCGCGCGAGCGTGACATTTCAGTAGATGGTTACTCGTCATCCAAATAATTGTGATTGATGATTTGATTGTACTTTTGGCATTGAACATAGGAACATGGATCGGAAAATTAACAATAATGAACTGTACCAATGATCACAATTTAAATAATGCACTATGGTCATATCCATACTCTGCGTGTCACGGGTTAGAATCCCGAGAGCTTTGCTGCGTCACTCCCCATTTCCTGTCAGTCTACTGTTCATCAATAAAAGGCAGATTATATATATATCTTAAATGATCCATTATCCGTAATACATTTATAATATATATATAATTCTTTTGCCAAAAATGACCGATCTACGAGGTCAATATTTTTCTACATATTCGAGTAAATGGCCAATATAGGAAGGCCAGGTTGAAAGTGGTTAAAAGAGCTCAGACAATCTGCTACCTTTGATGCTTTTGTGTGAGGCTGTAGTATAATCAAGTTGGGTGTTAAGCTGGTTGCACACTGCTGCGTTTTTTCATTGCGAAATGCGTTTTTCAGGGCAAGGACAGAGAGAGAGAGAGAGAGAGAGAGAGACAGAGAGAGAGAGAGAGAGAGAGAGCAAGGGACCCAGTGGTCCGAAAAAGAATACGAAGCGGGTGGCAGTGTGCAAACGTGACTGACATAACGTGAGGTTGAATTATTTATTTACGTGCTCCGAAATTCGCTCCTATATTCGGACAGAAAACCCAGAATACATGATTGTGCTGTCAAATGATGAAACCATATGGAATCTTATGAAAAGGTTGTGGGGGTCCCTGTTTCATCTCTCTCTCCCAACTAAGGGGTCAGTGGCCTGAAAACGTTGAGGACCCCTGGCATACAGTATATCCTTAGTTACTTTCCTCCACTGTTCCTGGCACGGTGGTGGGCTCTCTAGGGTTGTTTGGGCTGCCAGTGCTTGGACAGCACTAAAAGTCAATGATTTATTATCTCTCTGCTCAACAATCAACATGGAGTCTAATCTCCTTTACACACATTTACTGTATGCTTAAGACTCCTTGGTACCACACACACCAAAAATAGCACATCCAAAGGTCACACAATGCCTTGATCTTGTGGAGTGTAGATCTGTGATTTTCAGTGTGAACAACATCAGTGTCCTAGACCGGACATGACCATTTGTGTGTCATTCATGGCATGAGGGCAGATTTTAAATCCACCGTGGCTTTTTTCTTAAATGTTTTATTTATGGAAATCCATACTGTAAATGGAAGTGTTTTGAGATTAACCTGGGCAGATGGACTATTTCTCAGCTGAATTTGTATTGATTGATTGAAGACTTTATTAGAAGTTTGCATAGGAAAAGGTACAGTTTCATGACGGAACAGTTCACTGGTACAAGGTCTACTAAAAGGGGATCCATGAAAAGACTAAGCTTATTTACACAGGAAACCATTAAAGTATCTCATATAACATTGAATGACAGACGAATAAGGATGCGACAGACGAGTAAGGATTCCGAACTGCTTGTTCCTTGTCTTGTTACATTGTCAAGATGTGAAAATGTGTTTATTTAATTGTAATTTTGTAGAGACCTTTTCACACCTGGTTACATTTGTCTACTTTGCAAATTGAACAAAAGACAGTGTATTGGACTGTAGGCTAATTGTTATGCAGTGCAGGAAAAATAAAGCTGAATTGTTTTTGTTTTGTTCACAGCACTGATGAGTGACAGTACATTTGGCTGCTATGCCAACAAAAGACCACTGATATTGTATACAGTATAGTTAAATAAAATTGTTACATTGCGATGCATTTGTATGTGACTTTGTTATGATACCTGTCATAATGTCTATGACACTTTATGTGCCGTGGCGTGCACATAATGACGGGTCCTAAACATTGTTTGCCCAAGGACTTACCGGTAGCTATATGTCTAAGACAGGGGTGGGCAACTTTAATGATAGAGAGGGCCACTATATTTCCACACTCACTCCACAATGCATATTGCTATGTCATACTTTGTCATTCTACTATATTTCATACAAAAGAAGCAAAAATAGCAGATCTACAAGTTCAAAACACGTCACGCTGCTTCTTTTGAACTGGAATCCTGAATAATTTTTTGTTATTTTTTAATTGGACATGTACTCATGTTAACTTTATGAACTTAAATACAAATACATTGGACATTAAAAAAATCATTTTAATACTACTATAGGCTACTAATATAGACCGAAGTAAATAAAGCGGGTCATGTTTGTACGTTTGGAATTATAACAGCTGAAATCAATAATATATCAGTATTCCGATATTAACCTGAGGGCGTGAAGGTGGGGGCCGCCAGTTGTCCATGTATGGTCTAAGTCAAGACCTCAGTGAAAGATGCTGGAGACATGATGATGACACACAGTTCCCTCTCTCGCTGTAGATCTTGAGATTTACGTCCTGCAATACCCAAGGATGGCATGACAGGATGTCCTTGTATGGAATGTCTAAATGACAGAGTGGCCTAATTGAGATCAATTTTATAGCCAGTGAACATCCTGCATAGCCCGCTGATGGGGAACCAGTGGGCGTGTATAGGGGGTAAAGTCCTTTGCAACCAAAGTAGAGGTTGGAATTAAGGATGGGACGATATGAACATTTCATGTCACGATTATTGTGACCAAGGAATTGCGATTTACGATATTATCACGATAGAATCAAATTATCCCCAACATTATCCTGGGATGGAACATTTGCAACAAAAAAAAAGAAAATTGCAGATCTACAAGCTCACAAGTAAGGTAAGAGAGTGAAAAAAAGACGTTAAGTACGTTATTTCCAGGTCCGTTTTACCAATTCTAGAGAGTTTAAATGGTACCGGATATGCAGCTCGGCAAATAAAAGGTGAATTGATCACAGTGCATGACGGAGGATAATTTCATGATAAATGTTCATCTCCACGATACAATTATTGTGAGTGTTTTTTTCTGAAAATCTTTTGTGCCAGGGAGTGGGACCTCCAGAAGCAACATTTGAGTTAAAAGAATTTGCTTAGAAATACGTATGTATACATTCAAAGATTTGCACGTTTTCATGATTTTTCAAAAATAGCAGCTCCTGGTTTGGCGCGAAGTGACGTGTTATGAACTTGTACACCTGCTATTTTTTAAGTATAAAATATGGCGATATCTTCCCATCGCCCGCAGGGTCGCACTCGCAGCCCACAGTAAGCAACTTCCTCTGCTAGCACAGGGCTACTAGGCTAGCAGCTAAAGACACGAAAATGTATATAAATCTGTGCATATAAAAATTATATTTCCACACAAATCTGATTGTTACATTCCCATTGTTCATGAGGATATGTTTGTTTATGTTATTTGTTGAAATGGCGGATCCACTAAAATTCACCGAGAGGGGATGTTGCCTCTCGCTGGGCAGCGGGGCTCTAAATGCGGGGGGCTTGCCACCTTTTTTCGCGCCGCTCCCCGTAGTGGGGCGTGTCAGCGGCATTTAAGGAAAACATGAGAGTTGTTCTTCCATCACTGCTCTGTACGCTGCCTCCAGCTCGAAGCAGCGCTCCAACGAACACAACAGGCTGGAAGCAGTGTTGCCATGTCTGCTTATTATAAGCAACTTTGGGCTTGTTTTTTCAGTAACATTTACTCAAGCATGTACTGTACTGAAGTACAATTTTGAGGTATTTGTATTTGTACTTAACTGTTTTTATTTTCTTGAGCCGATTGTTGGTTTTCTTTTAGTCCTCTTTTCCCTCTCCCCCAAGAGCCTTGCCTTTTGTTTTGCAAGGCCTCACAATAGTAAATAAGTTGGTTCTTAAACTATTAAAACAGCATATCGTCGTCATCATACAAGGCCGCCGCACAAAAGTAGTGAAAACAGCAGATCTACAAGCACACAACGCCTCACGGTGTGAGGCTTTGTGTGCTTGTAGATCTGCTGTTTTCACAAGTTTTAATCATTTGTAAAATGATAAATGCGAAACAAACGGTTTTGGACATACAAGGTTTCCACCTGGCAACGACGAAATGTGTAAACATTTTAGCCATTATTGTATACTTTGGCTTTTAAAAAGTAGCATATGGGTGGGTGACGTGACGTAACGTTTTCGCTGTCCTCGGTGTCAAACATGTATAAATAAAAAATATATTTGTCAAAAACCTTCTGAATATTGTGCAGGACATTAAGCTTTATGTGAACTTACTCAAGATTAAAACATTTCATTCCTCATTTCTTCAGAATCTTCAACCAAACATGGCAAAACTCATATGGTGTGACTGTCCTGACCTTGTTTCTCAAAGTGGGAACTTGAATAAAACTAAGAAAAAGAATTGCTAAAAATCATTTGAAAATGAATTTAGGCTAAAAAAAATGTCTATTTTGAGCCTATATCTTTTCAAAGTCAAAGCATAATGTTTTCAGTCATTTCTGATCAAAAACATTTTGTCCCCCAACCCAAAATCATTTGGTGTGACACTAGTTTGGAAAAATTAAACAGGCAATTATTTGGACACCTATTGGCTAGAGAGGTCCTTCTTCTGTAAGGCTATTCAGCACTCCCAGCACAACTGCAAGACAGGTGTCTGAGGTGAGTTATGATTTTAACATTTTCATGAAATGCCATCTTGTTGAAACGTTGACAAACTCACCATTCTGGATGTCTTTTGGTGTGACACCTTTTCTTTAAAAAAAGCTTAAGTTATTTGAAGTTTTGGTCATATTTCCATGTAGATCTAGGCTGCTTTGTTATAGCTAGCATGCTGTTAGCATGCTAATGTGTACATAGTAGCCTCAAGGTAAACCTAAATGGAGAAAACAGTAATATGGTGTGACACTTAATCATATGGTGTGACATGTCTGCTTGTCACACCATATGACTTGACTGTCACACCATATGATTTATACTGTATTTAACTACAGATATAACAACAAATAACAAAGTTCCATGTTTCTTTTGTACATTTAAACATTTGTTTTAAACATTTTTACGTAAAATGTAATTTAGCTTCATTCAGTGATACTTCAAATTCATCAGACAGAGCAGAAACCCCTTCACAGAAACCTTAACATATTGTTTCAATCTAAACAATATTTTCTCTTTGTCTTAAACTATACATTGCATTTTCTTTTGTCAGCTGGAAAATGACAAGTGCTGAGAGAACGAGAAAGTACAGGGAGAAACTAAACAATGACCCAGCAAGGAGAGAGGAGCCAAAGGGGCGAGACTGCATTTTCTACGAAGAGCAGGAGGTTGTCTGTGGCATAGCAGAACCGCAACAAGGCAGCCGGTTTGCTACCCTCACCAAATACGACTGGCTGATGTACAATACAGTCTAAATGTATAATCTAATCTGATCTAATACTTTTGTACTTTCACTCACTGGACTGGACAGTGGACAGTGTTAAGGTAGGACCCGAGACAAAACTAGCGAAAATAGCTGATCTACAAGCTCTCAACACGTTGTGCTGCGAGAGCTTGTAGATCAGCTATTTTCGGAGTTGCGCAACCCAGCACTCTTTAGCTAGTGGAGATGTGGTGTAATGTCATGATTCCTAATTACATTTGTTCAACACAAAATGCTGTGTTCAAGTTCAGGAGACTTCGGAAAAAAGCAATTTACCTGAATGCTGAGTTCTGTTTCCACTAATTGGTGTTAATAAAATGTTGCCTTCAATGCCTTGGCTCCAAGTGTGGCTATGCGCCTTATTGTCCCTTTAGGATCCTTCTGCCGTGGGCCGGCAGAAGACTTAGGTGTGCGTAGCATTCCTGTGCACATCCTCATCATCCATCTACTACTACAATTCTTTCTTATCCCATGTTAAAGCCCTACAATAATATCCTGTTCAGAAATATTAAGGCCATGTTATCCTGGGTAATTGTTTAATCAATCAGTAGTTCAGTTCAGTACTCACTAATAGGTAGGTTAAAACACAGTTTGCTTTGACACATGAAGATATGATCATACGGTGTGACACTAAATCATTTGGTGTGACATTCCAAATAGTGAGAAATCATACCTTTATTAATGATTAAACCAAAAAAATGTTTATGGATTACATAGAGAATATTATCAGGAAGAGTCACAAATATTTGTGTAATTTTAGAGAAAGTTTTGACAGAATACATTTAAAATATGTTGTAAGATCATGAACATGGGCCTCACACAGAGTGTCGATTATGAAAAAAATATACAGATATAATTAATTTTCAAAAAACTATAGTGGATCACTGGTTAGTTATGATACAGGACTTTGATAAAGTGAGTAACTTAAGAAAGATGTACTCCATTTTCATTTTATGAACAATTATTTTCATGTCACACCATATGACGATTTTAGGCACAAGTACAACAAACTGCTGAATAAAGTCTGATTCCAATAAAATATCTAAAAACAAAATGTATTTCCATAAGGTTGAGAGTGAGTAGAACAAAAGTAAATAACTTTTATGCCTGCAATTTAAAGTTTTTTTAAAAACACATTTTTTGGGGCGTCACGTCACTGACCCATATATACAAGCTCATAGCAGGTCACTATTTTTGAAAATGATCTTGATTTTTTTTCCCCAGGCGTTTTTTCCCCAGAAAACTGATTTAGAACACGTTTGTAGAATGGGCCTCGGGTCTTGAAGGGTTAAATCCCCCTGGTGGATCCCCTCACTGTCAGGTGAAGGGAAGCAGCCGGTGCCTTCATGTGTAGTTATTGTATACCAGAGGAGATATGCACTCATCTACACCCTCCCACATGTAGGCTTCAGCACTGACACAGACAGGGAATACACACACACACACACACACACACACACACACACACACACACACACACACACACACACACACACACACACACACACACACACACACACACACACACACACACACACACACACACGTGTGGGGAAAACTGAGAATTGGCATGACAGAACTCTTTAGAAAAACGATAGGGGATAAAGGCGGTAAATATTGAATGAGCTGAACAAAATGCATTTATTTTATAATGTTTTTCCTCCCGATTCTAAAGAGCAAGCTACACATTTTGACATTAAAAATTGAAAATGTAAGTGCAGTCTGTGTATGGTTGAACAGCTATTGCTCCATTGTCACCCTGATGAAGGCAGTGTTGCCGCAACGCATAGGTGTTTTTTTTATTCTTGCCATAATGAAATAGCCGAAATACAATTAAAGGCTATTTAACTTTTTTCCCACTAGAGTGCCTTGGTCTCATCCTTTTTTGCATCAATTCGGGCACCTAATTGTACAAAGGGCACCTTGTTGGAGACTTTTACACCAGCCAAAAAGATGTGCTCCTTCTTCTCTTTGTTCTCCTTTTTCTACTGCTCCATATGTTAGCACAGTGGTTCTCAATCTGTAGGCATGGGGGTCCCCATTCCCAAATTATTTTGGGGGGTGCCTCTAAAATGACAAATTAAACATTGGCCAAATTGTCAAATATTAGAGGCATTAATTGTGAAAATAGCTGCTCTACATCCTCACAACGATGCAACATGCTGCTCACATGTGTTGTAAGCATGTAGATCTGCTATTTTCACAATGGAACCATGTTATATAAAATGTGATTCCTCAATTCTTAGTGCTCCCCAGTTAAAATATGATTATTTTGGGGGTCACAGCCTGAAAAGGTGTTGTTTCGGTCCATCGATGGGATGCTCATGGACATGGTTTCTTGAAGGGGTTCCAAATGGATCCTTTACAGGTCTGTAACTCTGTATACAAAAGTGGAACCAAATGGTTCTGTTGGGTTCAATATTGTACACTCTCTTGAAATTGAGAACCACGCACTGACTGGAGGGATTGCCGTTCCAGCGAACACAGAGGCAGAACCTACAGTATCACTGTGATGAGATGTGACATGACGTGATGACTCTCACTATAGGCTCATGTGTTCAGTCACCGTTAAGCCACAAAGACCTGATTCTACAAATGTCTTCTAAATCAGTGGTTCGCAACCTGTGGGTCGGGACACCCAGGGGGGGGTCCCCAAATTATTTTGGGGGGGTCCCCAGATGATTAACTTTAAGTGCAGCATTGTTTTCTCACTCAACAGTAAACAAACCAACATAAAGTTTAAGTGTACAGAGGGTATCTTATTAGAGGCAGAAATTGTGAAAATAGCCGATCTACATGCTCACAAAGCCTCGCGTTGCGAGGCGCTGTGAGCATGTAGAGCTATTTTCACAATAGAACCGTGTTATACAAAATGTAATGCCTCAACTCTTACTCTTAGTGCTCGTAGGGTGGGAGGGGCCCAGTTAAAATATAATTTTGGGGGTCGGAGCCTGAAAAGGTTGAGAGCCATTGTTCTAAATAGTAGTAGATTTCTGGAAAACGTATATGTTCCTAATGATATATCAGTGGTGCTCGAACATTTTCATGCCAAGGACCCCCAAAATTATATGTATTTGGCCGCTGACCTGCATCTCAAAATATTTTGTTCCAGGGACCCCTGGAAGCAAATATATCAGTTAAAATGTTTGCTTTAAAAATATATATCCTATATATATTCAAAGATTTGCACAACTTTGAGCTTGTATATCTGCTATTTTTGAAAAGCCAAAGTATATATATATTTTTTGCCTCAAATCTAAAATGACACAGATACTTTCCCGGTCTTAATGGGGTTTACGAAATGTGCATTCCAACTGGAGGAATGTGGAGTTGTGGGGATTAATACACACCCAGAGTGTGTGTGTGTGTGTGTGTGTGTGTGTGTGTGTGTGTGTGTGTGTGTGTGCGTGCGTGCGTGCGTGCGTGCGTGCGTGCGTGCGTGCGTGCGTGCGTGCGTGCGTGCGTGCGTGCGTGCGTGCGTGCGTGTGTGAAATAAGCTACAGTATAGGCGGGGTCAGGTCTGTCATCCGCAGCTTGATGCTTTCAGGTTCTTCTCACAGTAAAATCCTCAGTGTTAATCTCAGAGTGTTAAAACCTGGAGGATCATTTATTCATAGCCGACAGATTATATGAACACCAGTATTTCACTGTGCAGTCCCAGTAAACTGCTTCTCCATGCAGTAGCACCTATAGAGCAGAGATTCACAAACCACTGGCAACACACTAACATTTTAAAGTAAAACATATCATGGTATTTAATTTTTTCTTTAAAACCTAGAAAAAGGAGTTTTCATTGCGATTCCAATAAATAGGAACTTCCAAGTAGGCCTATAATACGTCAGCTCCATTGATCCACAGACAGCAAGGCCACAGACAGCACAATCAATTGATTGATCATTAAAACCAACAGGCTCTCTAAGCGCACACTGCCCAGCCATCTGACCACTTAACACAAGTGGTCAGTCAGACACAATGCAATGCAGATTCTCAAGTGGGCCCTGGTCCAGAGACGTTTGGGAAGTAGTGACCCCTGGAGCAGTGTTTCTCACACTTTTACATTTCAAGGTCTCCCCTTAACTAATACAAATGGTTCCATTTGTATACTGTTAGGGTCGATTCATACTCCACTTTTAGAGCCTAATTTATTTAGGTTCGGCTCTATCTAAACTATGATATGCCATATCATAGTTTAGACTGAGCCGAACCGAAATGGATTAGGCTCTAAAAGTGGAGTATGAATTGACCCATAGAGTTACAGACTTACAGGTCAATTTAGAACCCCCTAAAAAGTGGATTCCAAGGACCCTGTGGGTGCCTTCAAGGGGGGTCTACGTTGACCCATACAAGTCTGTAACTCTGGCAGTGTACAAATGGAACCAAATGAACCTGCCTGGTCATCTTGCCAGCGCCTGAGACCATCCATCAAGTTGACTGATGTGACTGATGTTTCCTAGCACATCATCACACAAATCACGAAGGGTCCATGCCCTTCAAAAATTGCTGATAGATCTGCTATTTTGGATTTTTTTTTTAATAAGTTGAAATGAAAACAAGGCATGCTAAAAATACGCATGGTAAGGTAAGGTATTATATCTTTTTCTTTCTGACACATCCTTCACACACGGCTCTCTCCTCTATCCTCTCTCTTCCCGCGAAAACTACAAATGATGGAGTGTGAATGAAAAACGAACTCGAATTTCACTCACTTCTGTACACCTGTAAACTTGCTGTGCTGTGCTGTGATAAAGATGATACTGTATGTCTGCAATAGATCTTCAATCCTAGTGAACATCAGGCTGATGTGATCTAATCAAAGTGTGATGGACATTAAAGCAAATGAATAAAGCAGTGGGGGTCCATGACGTGGTTTGAGAACCACTGGAATAAAGGAATCTTTACACTCGTAAAGCAATTATCTGCATAGCTTTTAATCCATGTGAAAAATATAGCGGCACAGGTTCTGAACTTAAAGCATTATGACTCCCAATTATTTTTGATTAGGCTCTGCTCGCTGGCTCAGCCACGTGACTGTAATGCTGACTATGGCTGACTATGACTTCTAATCTATGTCAAGGTTATTTCAAACTTTTGCCTTGATTGTGATTAACAAATTACTGTTTTACTTCTTTACAGTAAAAAAATTAATAATAGCAGATCTACAAGCTCTATACAATGTGTTGCATCGCTACATGTTGTGAGCTTGTTGTAGATCGGCTATTTTCAGACTACAATTATATGAAAACTTTACTTAACCATTTAGGTAGCCTCACTCTGGGAGTGGGCGGGGTCCATGAGCTGGAAACAGGCTACCATTTAGTCTTTGAATATATCTTTTTAAAAGTGAACATTTGTCCCTGGAACAACATATTTTGTGATGGGGGTCCGCGGCCAAATAGATGTAATCTTGGGGGTCCTTGAGAACCACAGATTTAGAAGCAGGATTTAGAAGACATTCATAGAATCTGGTCAAAAATATTGAAAGACTTGTAATCGTCATAATCGTTTCCATGTTGAGAAATGTTCATGTTCATAATGTTTCAAACACTTTCAAAAAGTAGTGGAAATGCGATGCGACACGTTGTGAGCTTGTAGATCGGCTATTTCCACTATCGATGTTATTTTTTAAGTATAAAGGTATTTGTATAATAGGTTATGTGCCATATCTGCCATGTGCAACTTCAAAGCCTACAAGCCAAACAGAAATGTAATTGTCAACGACCAAAACACAATTAAATCGTTAATCGCAATTATTTGAGTCACAATTAATCGTCATGTAAAATGTCCTACTCGTGACAGCCCTAGCTGGGGTATATGGAACCCGGGACACGCTGTCAGGCATCAAAGCCTAGTGTGTGGTAAGCGCCTTAACCAGTTGGCCATTCCAGCGCCCCCTTGCTTGGCATTTCCCAAAGAAATGCTTTGCATTATTTTTAGGTTTGTCTTGAATGTGGGGGAGGACAGCTAGTTTACGTCATACTTAATTTCAGATAATTAGTCCCTGTGAGGGCGAGTGGTGTGCGCGCGCGCACGTGTGTGTGTGTTATGCTAGAGCTGTGCATCTGTCATGGGAGAGATTGTGTGTGTGTGTGTGTGTGTGTGTGTGTGTGTGTGTGTGTGTGTGTGTGTGTGTGTGTGTGTGTGTGTGCGTGCGTGCGTGCGTGCGTGCGTGCGTGCGTGCGTGCGTGCGTGCGTGCGTGCGTGTTTGCTAGAGTCATATGTCTCCCATGGGTGTGTGTGTGTGTTTGCTAAAGTTGTAGCTGTCATGGTGTCGTGTGTGTGTGTGTGTGTGTGTGTGTGTGTGTGTGTGTGTGTGTGTGTGTGTGTGTGTGTGTGTGTGTGTGTGTGTGTGTGTGTGTGTTTGTTTGTTTGTTTTTGAGCCGTCAGCCGTGTGTCTGTCATGGGCGTGTGTGTGTGTGTGTGTGTGTGTGTGTGTGTGTGTTTGTGTAACGCCCGGGACTCGAACCAGCTCTACCAAAGCCAACAACAAAAGGAAAGCCAACAACTTATCCACTAGTATAAAAGGGGAATTCAGGCTCAAATAATTGCAATGTTCAGGAATTCAGGCTAAAAAAAAATGCAATGTGTTTGTGTTTTTGTTATTGACAATTACATTTCTGTTGCTTTTAGGCTTTGAGGTTGCACATGGCAGATAATGACACATAAACTAAATATACAAAGAATTTACTGACATATTTGACAACTTTATACTTAAAAAATAACATTGATAGTGGAAATAGCCGATCTACAAGCTTGTAGATCAGCTATTCCTACTATTTTTTAAATGTTTGAAAATATATGAACATTTTTCAACATGTAAACGATTATGACGATTTACAACAAAATAATTGCGATTATGTCAAATAATTGCGATTATGTCAAATAATTGCAATTAGGCGATTAAGATTTTGCAATAATTGTGACAGGACTCTATAAGACCATTCATTATTGATCCCTTGAGGGAAATCCTGACATCACGCACAAAAGAAGAACCCCCATCAATAATGAACCAAACATACTGTATACAGCAACATAACCACCCTCAAACAGTGCTTGCATAATGCAACAGGACAAAGGGAATAATAAGAGTACACAAGTCAGATGATTAGTGTCCTTTTACCGTACGGTAATTAGCTGTTTGTTAGTTGGGAGCTAATTAGAGTTAGAGTTACAGTTGCCATGTACTGTATGGCTATAGTAGCAGGTGTCCAGTGTGGGAGGGTGTCGCCTACGTCACAGAAACATTATCCATGCATTCAAGGTGCCTGTGGGGGTGGCATGAGGAAAGCTGCCTTCATTTGAGTTGGATTTAAAATCCTCTCTCGCTGCATTAACTGCTTACATATCGCCACTGCCTGTTGGGCAGAAACCTCACCACATTTCATGTTTTTATGTTGTTGTTGCGACCGCAGTTACTATCAAAACCTCCACCGGCTGTCTGTCAGTCAGTCTGTCCGTCACATCACACTTTTCCCCTACTCATATCTCCACCACCGTTGCCCCGATCCATGCCAAACTTTGCACACACACTCCTTGGCTGCCAAACTACAACCCCCATCCCTCATTTCTCACATGGCCCTCTTCTAGCGCCACCATGAGGCCGATTATTGCAAGACACATTTTTGGACACTGCTCCTACAGATTCTGCCCTAAAAACACGCAAACCGGTACACTACACAGTATCTCTACTGACTCTACAGTCATGTCATCAAAATGCATCTGTCCCATCTAGCTAGGCCTGGGGCGGTATCGACATTTTGTTACCGCGATTACCGTCTTCCCATTTACCGACGGTACTGCGGTAATTACCGCACCCCCGTATCTATTAATTAAGGTTCGGCGATAAGCCAAAATATTGCAATCATCTTCCCTAAAGTCGCCTCTCCACAGTGGAGAGGCGACACAGCCTGACCGCCCGAGTTATACTTCTCCGTACAGCACAGCGGGTATGGCTTTGAAAGGAGCAGATCTACAAGCTCACAACACATTGCATCCGCGACGCGTTCTGAGCTTTTAGATCTGCACTGTCGGGTTACCATAGTAACGTAGGCTAGCTAGTAGGCTTTTCAGACACAAACAGCTGTGTGAACAAACCAGAAGAGGAAGGGTAGTCAGATCGTGTACAGTGATTCTGTAAACTCACGTCACGTCTCAACTCTCAAATCGCAGTGATTGAGTGCTGCTATATACAGGTTTTAGTTACAAGACTTGACAGAAAAGGTTATAAAATCTCCGACGCGCCGCCGAACGGGCACAACGTGCGACGCGATGGAAAAAGTAAAATAGTTTCATTTTCGGCTTTAGTCCACGCGGCCCGCGCTCCGCCAGTAATCCGTATGAATAAAAAAAGATATGCCACAACACAAGGTATGTATTAACATCCTTGTGTCGAGTGGATTACAAAGAAAGTTTACGCTGCTCTGTACTCCTCTACGCAGGCAGCTGCAGGAGTGACTGTCTGTGTCTGAGTGAGAGTGACGTATGTGGCTTCCAAACTGTGGTACACGGCCCAGAGCAGAGCGGCATGGAGCGCATGCGGTCCTCGCTTCTCCCCTGTTTTAAAACTCGCTTGTTTTCCAATAAAAAATAGACTTTTTTTGTCTTTTTTTACCGCGGTAAGCACACTGACACCGCGGTAGACCTCGGTTTACCGCGGTACGGCGGTACGGCGGTTACCGTGTCCAACCCTACATCTAGCACCACCATCTGGACGATTTTTGAAAAATACATTTTTGGACACTGCTCCTACAGATTTTGCCCTAAAATCACGCAAAGCATTACACAGTATCTCTACAGTCATGTCATCAACATGGATCTGTCCCATTTCCCATATTACCTCCTGATTGGCTACCATTGCCTTCCAAAGTTTGTGTATGCGACCTGACAGTCACTTATCTCCCGATTTAGGGAGTCTTACTGGTTGTTGTTGTTGTTGTTGTTGTTGTTTTTTCTGTAAATCAACACCCTATCATACTACACCATACGTACATACATCTGCTATTCGACTCATTAGATCAGTGGTTCCAAAACCTTTTAGTTCGGGACCCAAAAGAGAAATCAGACGTTTGCCCTGGGATACAAACTGGCGAAAATACTAAATCTTAAGTAGTGGTGTGTTTGGGGAACCAGTGCATTAGATCATATTTGCCTGGTTAATAAACTAGACCGAACACAACAACACCCCCTAGCGGTAGTGGTGTTGTAGTGCGGTCTGGACCGATCCATTGAGATTCTATTTCCTCAACCAGCTTCAAGGGTTGGCCAATCAGGGTTGTATGCTTGGGGCACGTGGTTTCTGTAGGCTTGGAGCACGTGATTTGGGGCAAACCCCAGAAATGAAAACTCTTCCTGAAATCCCAGACTCTCTTCCCAAAATGAAGTGTGTGATAGAGGCTGGCAACGCCAGGCAAAGATCATATCAGTAGATCAGAATATCATCGCTGTCGGGTGGAAACCGTGTACGTCGAAAACCATTACTTTTCCAGGAAATGGAAAAAAGAACCTGTATTCCAATGGTTCCAATGTAGTTATGATGCAGCCACAAGCACTTGTTTATGCATTTCATTTGTCCCGTATTCATAAAACCCACAGACAAACTTTAACCGCTTTCACTTTCCCTTTAAATTCAAAACTTTTCCAGAATAGCACAAATTGCAGATCTACAGAGCTTTACAGGCTTGTATTGCTGCTACTTTTGTTTGACACTGGTAGAATGACGAAGCAGGGCGTTCATTTACAAGAGAGAAAAAAACGCATGACAAAAATGAAACATGGAGATATGAGGGTGAGGTTTCCAGCCACCATCCAGTAGATGCTGCTGGTCAGCACATTTCAACATGCAGTTGCTGATAAATTGACAGTTTCTATAACTTTGTCATACTTCTCTTTTCTATCTCTTTGTCATCAGTTTCCCCCCGCAGTGAAAGAACTGCTAGCCTGTGTCAAAATATGAGATATTGTTTAGACTATCATGCTGCGTGCGATCAGCTGATTGATGAGCTTTTCACTACTACTGCTACTACTACATATTCTTGTGAATGACACCCAGATTGATACGTATTTGGCTGCGGACCCCCATTTGAAAAGATTTTGTGCCAGGACAGGGACCCCCATAAGAGAAGATTTGTCGAGCTCACTGTATGTGTGCCATTTGTTTTACATCTTGCAAGTCCACACAAACTCCACACAGGTCTTAACAGGTTAAACCAGGGGTCTTCAACAGGGGGTCCGGGACCCCTAGGGGGTCCTCAGAGTTACTACAGGGGGGCCGCCAAATCTTTGTGTGATAAGATAATTATTTTAGATTAACAAATTGAACCCTCGCATTCCCTATTCTGAGGAGAACTTTGGCCTAAAATAGCAGATCTACAAGCTCTCAAGGCCTCGCAGCGGCTATTTTCGGCAAATATGTTTGGTGTAGTAGAGGTAAAAAAAGAGCAGACCAAGTACAGAGTGAAAGGTCGAATTTACTAAGTATTGACGATTTATGATTTTAAGTGGTTAAGTGTCAAACAAGTCTATGAATCTATGAAATCGATGAAAATCTCACATAAATATAATATGTAGTGGGGGTCCCTGCTTCATCTCTCTCTCTGCTAAGGGGTATGGCCTGAAAATGTTGAAGACCCCTGGGTTAAACTGTCTCATTGTACTGAGGGACGCTCTGGAACCCCAAGGACTGCTGGGGGTCCCCGGACGGACCCCCTGTTTGAGAACCACAGTGCTGATAGTGCTCGGGAGAGTTCCTGATCCTCTCTCAGAGCACTAAGCGATGGGGCAGCCAGCCGCCTCCATCATGGTGTCAGCAGCACGCCTTCCTGAATGAGCCGCTGTACTCTGCTGCCTGCACCTCACCAAGCAGATCAATTTGGATGTCACTCACAATAGGATGAATGATGATGGAATGGATAGACCGTGCATCATTGATTAGCTGCTTCACCGACCTGCAGTGTGTCCTGTGTGTGCACTGTGCACACTCACTCCATGCTGCGGAACGCAGTCCCTACATAGCCTACACACATAGCCTGTGTGTGTGTGTGTGTGTGTGTGTGTGTGTGTGTGTGTGTGTGTGTGTGTGTGTGTGTGTGTGTGTGTGTGTGTGTGTGTGTGTGTGTGCGCGCGCGTGCGTGCGTGCGCGCATGCACTAATTGGATGTCATCCAAAAAGCTCGAAATCACGATTCTACTGTGTATGGGGGGGATGCGATTTCTAGAGTATAATAGTAAAGATATGACATCTATGGATACTAGATATGGTTGATTGGCATAATGGACCCCGTTATGATAGATCAATAATTGTGTCTGTGTCCACAGTCTGCATGCACACACACACACACACACACACACACACACACACACACACACACACACACACACACACACATAGGCGCGCACAAAACACCATTCCACGATTTGGGCACCATCTGCGCGCAGGTGAGCATGTCGTTGTTAACTGCCAAATCTCACACACACACACACACACACACACACACACACACACACACACACACACAGCTCGTAATCCCCCACCGGGGGCTTGTTGTGTAAATGGCCATCATCCAAGGAAGAACAGCAATAACGTACACAGTTTGGTGGCCCTGTCCCACAGAACCATCAACCTTACCTTGTTATCTCAAAGCTGCACCCTTTCCGAAGGAGCAGCGCTCTCTTCCGCATGATGCCCGCTTTCTCTCTGCCGAGGTACACATTGATATCCGAATTCATGGGTGCCAGCCAGTCCAGACGAGCAGATCCCTTTAGTAGCAACACACAGCTTTCCCTGCCTTCCACAAAAAAACAAAAAACGGGGGTAGCCTACACACTACAGACAGAGGGTCCCGACTCCCGGTTAATGGACTGTCGGATCGGAACGGGAACGAACGAACGAACGGCGACTGACCACAAAGAGGAGAAAAATCCCCCCTCTTCTTTTTACGCGTCGCGTCAGTTTGAACAGGACGTTAAAGTAGACCGCAGAGTTTCCACTGGGAGACGAAAGGCGATGTCCTGAGGCTACTTAATAGTGCATCATGTTTCTTTCTTGGGCTGTTTGGACGCGTGTTGCCGTTGTTCCGTTTGGTTTTTGACGGCGTATTGTTGTTGTAGCGCCGTGGGCACAGCCTGCCTGGTGCTTGAGCGGGTTGCTGCTGCTGCTGCCTCAGTCTGTCTGTCCCAGACTGTAGTGTTATGGTTATGGTATGTATGGGTCCGCCTGCCTGCCTGCCTCTAGAGTCTATCCCAGACTGGATGGTGTTATGGTTCACTATGGGTCCGCCTGCCTCGGAGGAGTGGAGACCCGACTGTTGATCCCGCACGCACACACACACACACACACACACACACACACACACACACACACACACACACACACACACACACACACACACGCGCGCACACACACACACACACACACACACACACACACACACACACACACACACACACACCACTCCCCTGAGCTCACTATGACTTCACACTATGTATGTGTTGTGTAGTGTGTGTGTGTGTGTGTGTGTGTGTGTGTGTGTGTGTGTGTGTGTGTGTGTGTGTGTGAGTACTAAGGACCCCAATCCAATGTAAACAAGCCATAGTGCTTTCTTGGGTTTAAATCCTGTTAGTAGACGGGAGAGTGTTTTTTGCAGATCTTTCAGTCCGAGTGTATCAAAAAAGCAACTGGGTTAAGCACCGTTGGTCTGACCAGTTTAAAATTCACCAGGTTAGCATTCACCACCGTCGGCAGGTTAGCATTTCACCAGGTTAACATTCACCAGCGTTAGTTTGCGTAAGGGTTAAGGTTAGGTTTAGGTGTATCTCCATCTCCATGCCGTCACCTCCACGCAGCCAATCACAAGCTTCCACTGCCTTAAACCCAGTTGCCTTGTTGATACACTTTGACTGAAAGACCTAAAGTTGGACATGCTCATGTAGCGTATGGTCACTGTCGTGCAGAAACCTTGTATCGCCAAGTTTCAAATTTGTACATTTCTTTTAGGAAATGTGAAGCCCCGCTTCATCACACAAGACTGTCGCACACAACTAGTGAAAATAGCAGATCTACAAGCACACAAGATCTGCTATTTTCACTAGTTTAAATCATTCTTTTAAATGATAAATACAAAACGAACTGTTTTTGGACGTACAAGGTTTCCGGCAACAACGATATGGATGATGAAACGGGGCTGACGTGTTTGCAAGCTGACGAAGAGCGTAATGAGGGTGCGGGTTGGGTAGTTATACCTTGATATGATGTAGACCTACTGCAACTCCAAAGGTGGACAAGAAATCAAAAATAATTGCTCCATTGTCTAGGAATTGATCACTCCAAATGATGCTCCCCATTGACATCCATTGTAGGCCTACAGGAAAAGGCTTAAGAGGAGGTCCTTTTAGCCCATTTTCATTTGGAACCCAGAGTGGATCCACTGATATTGATCTGAATCTTCAAATAGTCAAAGCAACAGGAAGTTGACCTCTAACTATTAATTTAGCGATTGTCTGTCTGTCCGTCCGTCTGACCATCTGCATGCTGACATTACTGATACTACACAGTTTTGACGCCATGGTAACCGCCTGTTTGCATGCTGACATCACGTCATACTCTGAAGTCATAGTACTGACATCACAGACTTGCCTAGAAACGGAATGCCATGTATGGGCATAAAGATCTGCCCCAACGGGCACTCCAACATGGAACACCATATAAGGGCATAAAGATCTGCCCAACGGGCTCACCAACATTACTTCTGAGACTCCTACATTCAATCCCTCAAATACTGTGCACACGTGCACACCCCCCGCCATAGGACTAGTAATTGTTTAAAAGACGCTACTGCGTTTGGTGATCACAACCGAAGCCCCTTAAAGCTATACAGTATAAGCTGCTGGCAGACAGGTTTTCTGTTCAAACACTGTTTAACGCTGACCAAACAGCACAGAGCAGGGACGTGTCTGCAGAAGCATAGACTTTTATTTAGGCTGTAGGTTCTCAAACTTCAATTTCCACGACCCCCATTTTGGTATGCATTAAAGTTAGGACGCCCATAACTTTACTCTTCTCCCCCGGATTTGGAACCAGGTTTCTTGCGCAAGTACTGACAATTTTACCGTTGAGCTAATATTGAGCGGGGATTGAATCTTGACCATCACAGTGCATGGCAAAAAAAAAATCACATTATAGGTCAAAATTTGTGTCAAATCCTGTGTCTAGGTGATACATGACCTTGACACGACATCCAAATGTCTCAATAGAAGTATTGGTCGAAGCCGGAACACAATCAATTTATCATTAAAATAAAAATGCTCTGAGAATACATACGGGGGGACTGCCCATAAGTCCGAAGGTTCATTAGTCCAAATTTAGTTAGGGTTACTGAGGTTAGGGTTAGGGTTAGGCTTAGTATTCTTAACAAATTCGGACTAATGAACCTTCGGACCAATGCCATGGCAACTCACGCGGCAGTCGAAAACTAGTCAGATGGGTGGGACGCGATCACTTTAGAGATTATCAAGATATACACATAAAAGTTGTGAACCACTGATCTACAGTACACACACGGTCAAAGCACAAGCAGGAAACAGTTTTGCCCTCTCCGGTGCATCGGCCCAATGTTTAGACGAAGGATTCTCTCACCATGACTCAAGACTCCACCATGTTTGTGTCATTGAACAGACTTCGGTTGTGGTGCTACAAATCTATTGAGTCATTGTCTGTGACTCATGTTGTGTTGCATGGCTCTAACCAAACCACACACACACATACACCCTGTAACCTCCTCAAAACATCCACAGCACCCGATAGACCTGGTGGAATATTATCTGGCCTCTTGGCCTCCAATTGTCCATAGAACAGCAGTTATCAAAGACTTTCATATCAATGACCCCCAAATTGATTATAACTGGCAGAGGACCCCAATCTTAAAATATTTGTTTCAGTCAAGCACAGAATAGACTTCAAAATACCCCGCCCCCTCACTGTGGAACTCAAATCCCAACTCACTTCAGAGCTGCTCCCACCCTCACCATGTTTAAACCACACTCAAAACTCACCTTTTCAGACTCGGATTCCCTACATAAATCCCAACCTCCTTTTATATGCTTACCTTTCTTTTATAGTTTTTAAACCTTTTTAATGAGTTTTCCTAATGATGTTGTTTTCAGTTTTTGTCCTGTTAAGTGACTTTGAGTATCTATAAAAGCACTATATAAATCGTATATTTTATTTTTATTATTATTTGTGTTAAAGATTTATACATTATTCAAATATTTTTGTTTGAGTTTTCAAACATTAATAACAGCAGAGCTTCAAGCTCCCAACTTTGAGTGCTATATATTAACACATCTTGCTATAAGGATTCCCTGGAAGCCATTCAGAGTCCCCAGGCCCCACTTTGAAAAGCACTGATGTAGAAAATGGGGAGGAGGGGAGAAGCGCTGCTGCGGACATTTCCTGATAAATGCTGAATGTTCTCCTTCTCGGACATTCCCATCGTTTTTGAAGCGTTAAACAACCCAAAGTTTTCTTCTTTTCTTTTAAGACCCCCAATCAGCTACACTATTATGGAGGGAACATTTGCCGAAAATCTACAAGCTAGAAATCTACAAGCTCACACAACGCACCATAACGCGGCGCTTTGGGAGGCATGAATATTTAAGTTAAAGATCTGCTATTTCCATATACCTAGTATAAATTAGGCTTTGGTCTAAACAGACACATTCCCCTGCAAATCTTTCAGTCATAGCTAGCTTTTTTTAAATATATTCTTTACATTAACCACTTGAACCCCCCTGATATTCTGGGGGTCCTTCACATGACAAAGTTTGAGAAACACTGATGGCAACATACGTTTTTTTCAGAAAATTGTTATTATTTAGAAGACATTTGTAGAATGTGCCTATCAGTGGTTAAGGACCCCCAAAATGTGTTTTTGGCCGTGGACCCCCATCTCAAAATATTTTGTTCCACGGATGGACCCCTATTGCAAACATTTTTGTTCCAGGGACCCCCAGAAGCACAGATTTGATTTTAGTCTAATCTGCATCTAGCTTAAGGCCACAGACCCGTTGGGAAACGAGTCTGGGGCGACTTTGAAAGAGGGCGACTTTTCTGGTATTCCTTTAATTTACATATTGCAGCCAATATAGAGGTGGATATGTTCATGTGGAGTGCACACAGTGTGACACAGCTCCATTGTTGCTTTACTGAATGAGTCATGCAGCTACGCGTAAAGCTACATTTCAGTATTTTAGTCACTCACACACTAACCAATCTGTATTTACTATTTAGTGGTTCTCAAAGTGGGGTCCTCTCATATGGAGGTCCCTGGCACACAATCCTGTGAAATGTGGGGGTCTGCAGCCAAATACATAATTCTCAATTTGGGTGTCCTTGACATATATGTTTTTAGAACAAGTGGTTTAAGTAAATTACAATGTGCTTGTAGTTGGTCAACTTGGTCTACCTGCTCTTCAATTGAGAAATGTAGACAACTACTGGTTAACATGTGGTATTGCGTGTAGCTTAATCCTCTGCCCAAACAGGCTTTCTTTAGCTATCAGCTAGGAAACTTTGCCGATTGACTAGCTATCGAATGATACGACGATACGGATAGCAGCTTCAAAGAGTAAGCGCATGTTAGTGCAACATCCTTGACCTCCATTAGGGTCTAATGAAAACACACGCTTGCGGTGTGATCCCTTCTAATTTGCTATTAAACTGCACTGTGTTACTTTGTACTGGCAATCATTTAAATCTGAGGGAAATCATTTTTAAATGCTTTTGTGTGGGCACTGCTCATAGTTACCAATTGAACCGGCTACTAAGTAGGCCTGGGTGGGAACTGACAATTCCCGAGCCATGTGGTCCATAGGGCAGGAGCTTATCTCCACTAGTATGTTGCAGGGACCCCAAATCCAACCCTTATATTCTAAGTACAATGTATATATTGCATTATCAGTCCGTCCGTCCGTCCGTCCGTCCGTCCGTCCGTAGTGTAATCTTACCACTGTAGCACTATTTTATACATAGGCTTGAAAATCTACAAGATCTACAAGCTCACAACGCTTTTACTTTTGGTACTTTAAGGCCCTATTTACACTGGCAGCCAATCAGTGCCACATCCAGATTGGAATCCGATTGGTTTAAATGTTCGCATGGAACAAATCAGATTCCAATCTGGATATGACACATCTGATTCAGGCTGGATTTGGCTGCCAGTGTAAATCCAGCCTAAGTATATTTTCATGCCAATACTTTAGTACTTTTACTCTAGTAACATTTTGAAAATAAGCTTTTTACTTGTTGTAACAGGGCATTTTTTTTATATTGTGGCATTGCTACGTTTGCTTCAGTAAAATAACTGAGAACTTCCTCCACCACTGCTCATCACCTACATGATGGATTTAAACGTCATTATTATAATCTCCCAGATATGAACTCTTAATGGGCCTCATACTGTAGCTGCACAGGCCTCAGTGCTCTGCTGCAGAGTGAGGCTGAACACATTCCATGTCCTTGAGGTAATGAGATCAGTGCAGAGCAAGGCCACGCTAGGCAGAAAGAGCAACATGAAAAACATGTAATGATGACACTTCTTTTATCAAGGCCCCAGACATTTCCCTGGTGGAAAGGCTGGGATGGTCTCTCAGATACCAATTATTAAAACCATTTTTACTTTGTAACCGGAAGAGTGGACAGGCACCATGAGAAGTCTGATAATGATGTACCCGTGCATGTTCAATTATTTCAGACCATATTCCAAACTTATCCAAAGCATACTTTTATCCTACTTTTCCTTTTCACATTTTGGGAAAAGAAATAACCAATATCACAATGAGGTTCCCAGAACTTCCCTCTCTTCCTGAATCCTTTTCACTGCCTTCTTTGAGATTCGCCTGCTGTTAAAAGTGAGTGAGAAGATTTTAAAGGAAGATTTCATAGGTCAGTTGTGTGTGTTATAGCGTGTGAAACAACAGGTGTGGTATATGAACAACACTGGCTCTCTGTCATTAAGTGATGAGCGCGTGTTCCTTCATAATCACAGCGTGCTCTGCTCCGCTGTCTGTCCCTCGTCTCTCCAGCCACGGTGGTTTGTCACCACTTTAGTCAATGCTTTTACTTTAATGAGCAAAGAAGGTAGACACAGGCAGAGGGAGATTCAAGATGTCTTTAGTCATTACATCTCATATACTAAATGAACTAAAATAAATATCATGATAATTATCATATTAGTCCTATAGTATTAGTCTGTGTGTGTGTGTGTGTGTGTGTGTGTGTGTGTGTGTGTGTGTGTGTGTGTGTGTGTGTGTGTGTGTGTGTGTGTGTGTTTTGTGTGTGTGTGTGTGTGTGTGTGTGTGTGTGTGTGTTTGTGTGTGTGTGTGTGTGTGTGTGTGTGTGTGTGTGTGTGTGTGTGTGTGTGTGTGTGTCTGTCTCTCTCTCTCTCTCACTCTCTCTCTCTCTCTCTCTCTCTCTCTCTCTCTCTCTCTCTCTCTCTGCACAAACAACCTGCACTTTAAGTATTACTTTCATATTATCTCCGCCAGGCCAGAATGGCCAGGACCAGGGATTATGTTTTCGCCCCTCTCAGTGTCTGCCAGTGCGTGTCTGTCTATGAGCAGCAAATCTCAGGAACCGCTGGACCGATCGGCACAGAACCTTGCAGGCACACTCCCAGGAGGCCAAGGAACCTCTACAAAATGTTGTCAACTCGGCATCATGGTGGCCAGGGACGGACTGGGACTAAAATTCAGCACTGGCATCTTGCCCAGACCAGCCCCCACAACCAGTGCGCGATACTCTACCGGTCAAGGGCGGCACATATAAATACACAAGCGTTTAA